>NC_056733.1:1126470923-1126483423 GCF_019279795.1 Protopterus annectens
ACAGTAGGAACACTTAATACAGTACCTGCTGTGATATTTAGTAAAATGTTAACAACATGAGTATCAGCAGCTGATTACAGGCTGGAACATATAAGGCATCACAGTGGTGTCTTTTCTACAAATATCTGCCCTGCTGATTCTAAGGTACCGCAAGTAAACCAGTACGTGAAATGGTTCAAAAGGATGATTTTCTATTTTGAGGATGAGCTGGTGGTTTACAACAGAACATTTACTATATCTGGGCATTTGGGCCTGGAGTTTTCTAGATACATGCACTGAAATGGTTACTAAAATGGGATGGGTGATGAACAAAGCAAGAGCTCATGGGGTATTTCAACGGATCTATAGTAATCAATCACAGTAATGAATGACTGACTCACAAATGATCAAACTCAGTACATCAGACAATTAAACCACTGAACCCTTAAAACATTGAAATATAACAAGTCACAAAAAGGAAAAGATACAGTTTCCTATCCATTAGCCCTACCAGTAACTACAGGTATAATTTGTCTGAGTAGTCTATAGGTGAAGGTTTTTTCTGTGGTAAGGTGTAGGTTTGAGGGTTAGGGGCAGAGGCAGAGTTAGAGTTAGGGCTACCAGAAATTAATGAGCTGACCTGGGGGTGAAGAACTCTGATGAAGTCTGTATTGTTTTAAGATGAAAGCGATAACTTGCATAATAAAGGTAGTTGTTTTACTGTCTTTTAACTTTTTTTAAATTTTGTTTTGTGAATTACTTTAGGAGACAGGATTTGGTCTTTTGTTTTACAAGTGTCCCTTTGACTATCTCCAGAGCTTTGTGGTGTACTTTTATTTTATTTTACTTAAAGCTGATAAACAAGCTGGAAAGAAGAATGTGTTATATATATTTATATTGTTGCTCAGCGCATGCATAGTACATGCAAGTTGACATTTTGTGGTAAACTTTGTCAATGTTGGCATTTGGATGTTTTATTTCAGTACACCCACATATAGATGGATAGATAGATAGATATATAGATAGATAGATAGATAGATAGATAGATAGATAGATAGATAGATAGATAGATGTCTTTATGTATATTTTTGTGTACATAGGTTCATAGGTTCATAGGTAGGTACTAGGCTATCGGCCCAAGGGCCTACATAAGCCTAGCCAACAAGGTTCCCTGGCTTACACCACCCAAGAAAGTTATTTTCCTGTGCCACTGTTGAGCAGAGACACAGAAGTGATCCCTGGGGTGTATTTCCTATTTCACGTCCACTCATCAAGATTTTTCTTGAAGAGTGCTAATGAAGAACATTGCTTGACATAGATGGATAGCCTGTTCCAGAGTATGGGAAGTCTCTGGGACAGGACTCTATCCCTCCAGCATGTCCTGTTTTTTGTGGTGACAAGGTTTAGGTCCCTAGAGCGTGTAGCTCGGAGGGATTGGGATTTCTTTAGGTGTAGCATGTCCAACAGCTCTGGGTTTGACATAGCTTTATATGTTGGGCAGAGATCACCTCGGAGTAGGCAATATGCTACGGAGTAAAGTTGGAATTTTTTGAGATGGTCATTGTAGGGCATTTGTTTGAGGCCAGTAATCCTCTTTATGAGGTACTTCTGTGGCCTTTTCAGCTTCTGCAGATGTTTTGTGAGGTAAATTCCAAAAGGGGCGTTGTACTCTATAATGGGTCTAATGAGTGTTGAGTAGAGGGGAACAATGACCTCTTTTTTCTTGGATGAGAACCCTTTTATGATGAGGTGTGCAAACAGAGATCAGGACTGAACCCAATGCACTATTGCTCAGATGCAGAGCTTTTACAATGAGCTACTTGCTCATGACTTCCTAATGGTAGATGACAGCTTTTAAATTGCAGTGGAAATAAACTGATATTCTGTGGTCAAGAAGACAAATGAACAAAGGCCATTGAAATGCACAAATGAAGAAAGCAGTTGAACGTGTGGGTCTGTTTGGGGATAGTCACGAGTCACGATAATAAACAGAATATGTGCCAACATGATATGCATGAGGTTGTATGATGGTACAGTTAAAATGGTGAGCTAGCTTCAACCATAGAAGCTGCACATGAAAATAAATGTACTCCTATAACAGGTAGTAGTTTTCAATAGTTAAGATTTTAAAATTAACTGTATTTTTGTTCTATGGTAAGTATTCATAAAATAAAATATCAAAAAGTGTATATATGGACTTTAATATGTTCTTTACAGCAAGTGCAAAAATCTTTGTTGCTATGTAAATAAACTGCTTCCTAAGAATTTAAACATTAGCAGCCGACACTATCATAATGTGCTGTGAAGTCACACAGTCATTACCTTTTAGGTGAAAATTCTGAAACTGCAAACATTTGGAGGTTTTATTTATGTAATTAAGTATGGCATCTGCAGTTTATGAAATATTAGCGGGTCTACTAGGCAAGACTGTTGTTACGTTGTAGGTGAAATTTTTGAAGCTGCAAACATTACAAGGTTTTATTTATGTAATTACATATGGCATCTAGGGTTTCTGAAGTATCTGTGGGTCCACTAGACAAAACTGATTTGTTGCAGCCCAAGTGACAAAACACAAAACACTAAAACCTAAACATGCCCAAAAGGGACTCCAAAACAGATATTTAACACTTCTGTGTGGAAGTCTTTGCCTTCCAGTTCTTTTTAACTGAACATATTGTCCCAGAAACAATAATACCTCACAGTAGTTTATATTTTGTTACAGGAATCTTCATTATGCTGCCATTCTGATCTGGCAGTTTCAGTTCACTTTGACAGAGCCTTTGCCGAGTTCTGTAAAGCGTACTTTATGGAATGCAGGAAAAATAGAATGAGATGTAGACAGTGATATTATAAGCTGAAGATGGAACATCAGTATGCAAAATGCAGTGTTAGACTGGTTCTATAATATCACTGTCTATTAATAAACTGAGGACATTAACTGTGATCAGTCTTTAAACCAGTAAGAACATAGTCTGAGTAAAGGAATGCATGCTAGTACCAACACTGTGGATATCTGAGAGTATTATCCTTTCTTCAAAGTGTGGCAATCTTTTAGTAAGTATATGTAATTAGCATCATGCCAATGACAACGCCCCTTCTGCAGAAATGTTTTACTGATGCAAATACTAACCGTTGAAATTTACTGTGTTCATTGGAATTGGAATTTAATTTCCCAAATGTTAAAACTATTATTACTGGTTCTCACACTTTTAGTAAGAAGCCCTATACAATAAGAGCTCTGGCATTCTGAAAAGATTTATATAAATATCTGTACTTGTGCATTTTGGAAAAACTAGTTACTACTGACTATTGCTTAAGTTACTCGGTTCCATTCAGCTGCATTAAATGCAGAAATGTTGAGAACTCTCTGGTGTTTCATCCTGAAATCTTTAACTCTGGGTCTTTGTTTTAAGGCTTCTTCTTGAATGCAGGCAGTGAAATGTTTCATAGTGGCATAGATATGGGTTTTGTCAAGTGGGGGAGAAATATAATTTGGAGTGCATTTCTTTTTTTTGCCTGAAATGAGTTGCATAAATGATATAGTCACAAGTTATGAGGCTCCATTAATCAGCTGCAAAGAAATAACGGCGATACATGAAGAGTGAAAATGTGACCCAACTAATAGTGAAAAAAATGATGTTCAACTGATGCTGATATTAAAAAAACAAAAAATACAAAAAAAAAAAAAAACAACAACAAAAAATAAATAAATAAAAAACAAAAACAAAAAAAGAAAACCAAGCATTTTTGCAAGGGGCACATCTCTATGTAAGATTCTGTTCCCACCCCTCCCCCATGATGCTAGATATACTGACTGTGAGGTCTCTGACTCCTGGCTTCACCAACTGCAGATTTGTACTATTGCAAGCTTCAGTGTTAGATCTTGCTTTGTTGTAAAAGCATATACTTAATGAGCCTTCAAAACAACTTTATACTCCTAATTTAACACTGGAATGTAACTTTGCTAGTTTTCAATATTTTTGGATCGACTATGATTAATCCAATCTCGATTAGGCGGGGTATAAATAATCATAGCTAAAATATCTAGCAAACTCACAAGAATTTTGTAGCATACACAATCAATGCAAAACAAAAAATGGCATATTTTGCATAGGAATTGCTATCTTTAGGGGGAATGCCCCTTTGCACCCCACTAATGAAGCCCTCTGTCCCTATACCCATAATCACTTCTATACAAGTCTAAGGTCACACAAACTAAGAGAACAAGGAAAAGATGCAAAACATTTTTTTTCTTCTTCTTCAACTCCTGCAGCCATCAACTGAAGCCCAGCCAACACCTGAAACAGCTTCAATGTAGTAAAAACATCAACAAAAATGTAATATTTTGTATTATAATAATAAGAAACACAAATAAGCAGTGGCATTGCTGTGGTGGTACGGTGGTAGCATTGTTACCTCACAGCAAGAGGTTCTCCCATTCGATTCTCGGCTTGGTTTGAGAGTGCCTTCCGTGTGGAGTCTGCATGTCCCCCTAGTGGTTGGGTAGCGTTCGAAAGACATGTGTGCATAAATGGGCGTACCTTCGTTGAAGGTTGGGTGGCAAGCTGGCACCTCAGCATTTCGTAAAAATCTACTACCAATCATTAGCAGACCGGAGTTCCGCTGTGGCGACCCCTTACCGGGAAAAAGCCGAAAGGCAAACAACAACAAATAAGCAGTGGCATTTTTAATATTTTTGTGTAAGATTATCATCATGTCTTTTTCTCTTGTTTTATAAGTGAAATCACCAAAAAAATATATAAAATTTTGTCAGAAAGATAATTTCACAGATTGACTGTGGAACTACCTTTTGTAATACAATTTTGCAAGGCCAGTACTATATTTCAAGAAGCAAAATCCTGCAGTTGAAGCAGAAAGTTTGGAATTGAAATACTGAAAATAGCAAATCTGCTGGCAAATGTATGCCAAACTGAGTGTAGTCTTGTGACTCCTGTAATTATCAGTTTGTTTGGAACAATTTTCAGAGTTGTCAGTTTTGGACTCCACTTTATAAAGCATGACATTGCCTTTGCATAACTCAATCTGAAATGATGATTTTACAGTTGCTGTACAAAATTAATATAGAAACTAGAGCAAATAATAAGGTAAGAATCCATAAATTAGTATGCTTAAAATTTGGGCCCAAAATAATAATGCCTATGAATTATTTGGGGCAACTCAGTGTCATAGACACAAGTAGTTTTGCTTTGATGTTGATAACCTGTGTTTGAGTTGGGACTCAGGATCTAGAGATCTAGCCTGGTCGAGAAAGGAGCTGCTTTATCTGGTCTCTCCCTCTCTGTCTCCTCTGTAATGGTATGCAGGTGAGCTCCTAGGTCACTATTACTCTATACCCCTTGGATGTTAGTAGAGTAACTGTAATAATGGATTTGTGAACTGAGATGAAAAGACACGATGCACAGGAAGCATTCATGGCTTGTTCAGAAGTGCAAAAATGCCTAACAGTAGTGACTACTCTTTTTATTTTCCAATCTAGTGTGGTAGAAATTGATTGATATTTCCAATCCCTTAGCACCAACATTTTACTGCTCTGGATCCTTCTTCACTAGGAGCTACCAATGGAATAGGCAAACAACCAATCAGAAGGTGTCTTATGACCAGAGCTTACTTTGGTCAGAAAAAAATGGCCACTTTACACCATTTTGTTGAAAGTACTATAGAAATTATGGAACCAGTAAAGGTTCTTCAATATTCAAGACCAGTCTTGGAAGAAAAAAATCAGCTCCTTCAGTGCTGGATGGTAAGCATGGGTGAGTGCTAAGAGAATGGTTGATGCTGGGTAAATGGGTAACTCCAGTACTGCTTCAGAGTGTGGAGCTAGATTCAAACAAGTCTGCAGTAAGCATGTGACAGTCCTGTCACAGTCTGTAGTAAATATGTGACAGTTCTGTCACAGTATGTAGTAAGCATGTGACAGTACTGTCACAGTCTGTAGTAAGAATGTGACAGTCCTGCCACAGTCTGTAGTAAGCACATGACAGTACTATCAAAATCTGTAGAAATCATGTAGTAAGTTTGTGACAGTACTGTCACAGTCTGTAGTAAGCATGTGACAGTACTGTCACAGTCTGTAGTAAGCATGTGACAGCCTTGCCACAGTCTGTACTAAGCACAACAGTACTGTCAAAATTTGTACTAATCATGTAGTAATCATGTTACAGTACTATCACAGTCTGTAGTAAGCACAAGACATTACTCACAGTCTGTAGTAATTATGTGACAGTCCTCTCACAGTCTGTAGTAAGCATATGACAGTCCTGTCACAGTTAATAGTAAGCACATGACAGTGCAGTAACAGTCTGTAGTAAGCATGTGACAGTGTTATCACAGCCTGTAAGCATGTTGCAGTACTGTCAGTCTGTAGTAAGCACATGACAGTACTGTCACAGTCTGCAGTAATCACGTGACAGTCATCTCACAGTCTGTAGCAAGCATATGACAGTCCTGTCACAGTCAGTAGTAAGCACATGACAGTGCAGTGACAGTCTGTAGTAAGCATGTGACAGTGTTGTCACAGTCTGTAAGCATGTTACAGTATTGACACAGTCTGTAGTAGGCATGTGACAGTACTGGAAATTTTCAGACACTGGTCTGCACTACAAGGAAAAAAAACTTTGTGTTAAACAGACTCAGATCATGGTTAAATGATGCCCTAGGCAGTGTAATGGATTAAGCCCCCACATACACCCCCCAGCCATTACAGTGTCCAATTACTTGGCTATTTCTCTCCATTTACCATAAACACTGTTCATACCTTTCAGTGTGCATACTGTTTTCTGCTTTACTTCTACAATGATTACAGACATTTGGATTTAATTTAAAACTTTTTTTAAATGTTATAGTACAAACCAAACACTGATAGACATTTGCTAAGGAAAGCAATACAGTCTCGCAATGAAAACAGACAGCATTAAAACTTCTCTGCTCTTGAAAGTCACATTAATTGAAATGACATTGAAACCCACATTTCAAGAAAATGCATCTGGCCAGTGATGGATAAAGTGTTCCTTTGGCTGTTTTCAAATCATAGGCCCCTTGCACACATTTTTAGGAGCATACAAACATGCAGGAAGTTTTTGATTCACTTTCCTGACTGTATTAAATTATATTCCTTAAATAATACAGCACCACTTGTTAGAGTGTGTTTTAAATTTAAAGTTTTGAACATTTTTCCAGTAAGCAATGAAACAAAAAGTATGAACCAAAAATGACACAACTGCCCAATTCAGAACATTTCAACCATAAAAGGCTACTGTAACTTCTGCCATTAAAATCAACCAATATCAGTCAATATGTATAATCTCTGCTAAAGTACAAGTTATCTGAATAATTCCACAATAAAGACATTTGTAACTAATGAAGAGGTTGTTGTTAGCAAATAACTTCATATCTCAGTGTTTTATCTAAAAATTCAGTACTTGCTGCCCTTGAAGTATAAATAGCCTATATTACATTAAAAATGGTAAGCTGGTAATATTGAAGTAGGGAATGGATGGCAAACTGATAACAGGCTTACAGTTACTATGCATCTCATCCGAAGGAGGACATTATCAGAACTGCAGCACTCCAGCCCCCCTTTAAAGTACAACAGTATATCAGCAATCCATCTACATGCTGAGGAGTAGACCCCACAGCCTTCTGAATCAAAAACAAATATGCTACCTGTTGTGCTAGTCATAATGCTTTTCAATTCCATTCTCCAATAATACCATTTGCTAAACAAAACAATTGCAAATTGTAAATAACTTAGCATGAGCAGCAGTAAACCTTTTTTTCCCTTGAGGCTCACAATTCCTTGAAGATGTACTTTAAACTTGATTCTCTGAAAAATATACTTGAAACTTAACTATTTGAAAAAAATGCACCTGAAAGTCAGTTCCTTAAAACTGCATCTTGATATTTGGGGTAGATGATTCAGGCTATTGTGTCATACCACTAAGGTACAGGGTTTGAGCCTGCAAAAATAACTAACCAACTGCTATCCCTAATTAAGGCATTTTACAGACATACCTCTCAAATTCTTAGTGCAAGAAATCTGGACAAAACCTAAAATTATGGAGAAGAAAGGCTCAAAAATAGGGACAAGTTTTAAATCTTGCTCTTGTGAATTTAGAAAGCTGCTAGAATAACAGGATTTGTATTAGTATACATTTTCCAAAATATATGAAGTCTGAAACTTAAACGTCTGTCATTATTTATTAACTTCAATCCTGAATGATTTTCCAGAAAATCACAAAGTTTATGAGGAACACACCAAAAATATCAGGAAAAAATCTTGGCAGTTGAAGGCATGCTACCTACCTGTTGCACACATCTACCTACTTGTTACACACACACACACACACACACACACACACACACACACGCACACACACACACACACACACACACACACACACACACACACACACACACACACACACACACACACACAGACACGCGCACATACAACTACCTATCTACCTCTTACACATATACACACACACACACACACACACATACACACAAATGCCCACCTATCTACCTCTTATACACACACACAGACACACACACATACAAACACCTAACTATCTACCTGTCATACACACACACACACACACACACACACACACACACACACACACACACACTGACAGATGCCCAACTACCACTCTACCTCTTATACACACACACACACACACACACACACACACACACACACACACACACACACACACACACACACACACACATGCACACACACACACACACACAGACACACACAGACACACACAGACACACACACACACACACACACACACACACACACACACACACACACACACCAAAACTCATCTCAATAGATCATAAAATGCCCAGAAGAAATTCTCTAATTTATTTCAAAATGTGGAAAATAAATCTAATGAAAATAAGGCTATTGATCTTTTCTCTTTGCTTCAGAGACATGTCGGGGGTAATCCTATCATCATATCTAAGGTAACTAGACATGAATTCTTATGAGGTTGTCTGGGTTCATGTAAGAGAGACATCACACATTGGGTTACATTATTACATCCTTTTAGAAACTGCAAGAAAACAATTCACAGGTTACATGAAAAGGTAATAAGATCTGCAATGTCTTGTCATCCTATATTAAATCAGGTAAGAACATGTTAAATATGCAATAGATACGTTGAAATAACACAATTTTGGATTTGACAGGCTACAAGAGCCATACTGTCTATGCCTTATAGACTGGTATTGTATTGTATTGTATTATATTGTATTGTATTGCACTGTGTATGGACTTGGGAATAGGTAGTGTGGATTTCATTGCATGTGATAAAAAACTTGCCATTTACATTAAAATAGTTGCACTTAAAGTCTGTAAAAGAACATTAAGATACTGGAATCAGTCAAAATAATTTTTTGTGCTGACATTTTACATCTTTTGGTTGATTCTTCCCAAATAAAGGTATATGCAGTGTGGAGAATGAAATACACACTGAAAAAGAGCTGTGTTATGAAGCTTAGAAACTGTGAGTACGAAGAACATTTCTGGTTTGAATGCCAAATGAATATGCATCAGAATAAAGACTGTACGTGACATGAAGTTAAATTACTACTAAATGAAGCCGCTGCAAAAACTGGAAATGAAATGGAGGAGAAGAATGTGATAATGGGTGAATATGGTGCCAAATGTGAAGAAACAGAAACTGGAGAGAGTGATTAGGGGCCTGCTACGGCATTCATTTTATTTGAGATAAAACTGATGTGGTGTATGAACATAGATATACTTTGCTTAAAACAGAAAGAGATAGTAGAGCAGAAGTTATAGACACATGGAAAAAATGGAAACATAGGGAAAATGGAAAATATTGTAAAGGACAAAGGATACTTATATGAAGTAGCTCTGAATGTCACCTGTGTGAATAATGACTTAAGAAGGTTAATATCATTAAGTGATGCAAAAGAGATATACAGGTTGCAATACACTCAATAGATGTCTCATTTATTAGTGACTACAAATGAAAAGAGTTCAACTATTTTGGGGTACAGACATTATACGAAGGTGAAGTTGAGCAAGATAAAGAAGGGATATTGAAATAGTGGTGAACTATGTAATGGAGCTCTATGGGGAGTAAAATATAGAGGTAAAAACTGGTAAAATGTCTAATATGATGAATCACAATGCTGCACCAGGAAAATTGATTACATTTTAGGTTTTATAAGATCATAAGTATACAAAGAAGCAATATTCAATACATTTATTAAATGAGTGTTTGGGAATAAAGATATTTATAAGATAATTATTAAGTTTATATTAAAGGATGGAGAAAGATTGTAACAGTAGACTATTTTATGCAATATGATTACAGAAAAGACTAGGGAGGATTATAACCATGACAGTGAATGAAAGTATACATGATATTAAAGCGAGAGAAGTAAAATTGGTATTAATGAATGCAAGAGCAATTTTGGACCACAGTTTGAAAGAAAGAAAGAAAGAAAAGAAACAGAGAAAGAGGTAAAGAAAGAATAAGAAAGAACGAAAGAAAGAAAGAAACAGAGAAAGAAAGCGAGAAAGTTGGCTGGTGACATGGGATTGTAAAGCCTGTGACAATGCGTAACAAAAGCAAGGTTTGAAGGTGTTAAGTTGCTATGCTATAAATGAAGAAGTAACAAACATATTTAATTTTGTACTCCAAAATAAAAATATTAAAGTTCTGGTTGGCTAGGAAAGGAAATTAAAAGGGGTAGATGCCTGACTCAAAGCATCTATATGAACAGTTTGATATTTTAGTTAATAATAAATGTAATAGTCAAAAAAAGAAGACTGAAGATAGAACATGAAAGATAAGAGGTAGCATATGGAGAAAGATTGCCTTTTACCATGATGCATGCAGATATTATGACTGTGGTTAGAAAAAAAAACAGGACGGAAAATTATTATTATTATGGAGGTAGAAGGCAATTTCAATAAAGTAGTTCTGAATTTAAGCATAAGTAATATCAAAGGATGCTTTCTGAATAAGATGAGATAGTAGGAATTTATTTTAATGAATCTGAAATAAAACAAATACAATTAGTATATGAGAAGAAGGGATGTATTCTGAAACTGTGGTAAGATTTGCTTTATATGACTGTTAAGTTCTAGAAAGTTCTTAAAGTATAATTTAGGGAAAAGTATATTTGATTAACAGTACTTTATCGGGAATATTACAAGTACTGTTAACTTTTATATAGATGTTCCAATTAAATCTGGTTAAGTAAGAAATGCCATATAATGGAAAGACAAATTCAGTTTGGGTAGGTTAATTCCAATTGTTTTCTTAGTATAACTGAATATGTGATAAGTATTACAGAAAACTTGGAAAGAGATGAATAATTTGCTGGTAAAGATGCATTAAGAGAATATGACTGTGTAATGGAATGTCTTAAGGAATGTGACAGGAAAAAGTGGGGAACAAGTGTGTGTTGAATTTCTACCACAATAAATATTTAACTGGAAAACAGAGACTGAAACTTTGGAAGGAATTCAGAAAAAAGACAGCATAATAAATTATTTGTTTTAGGAATATACTTGGGAACGTTTAAGGGACCTGAGAAGAAGTGCATTATGGAAAAACAAACATTTAATACAAGTATGGTTTAATTTTCTGTAGCGGTTATGTTTAAGTAAAGTTACAATAAAAATATGAACCATAACTGTTATGCAAGGACATGTTATAGACGAAACAATTGTACATGTGATTATTGAGTGTAAAAAGTTAAAACTGAGAAAATGCACATACATAGGGAACATGATGAAGGATGTTAAGTAGCATATGATTTTATATGATAAATATGATAATATAATAGAAGAAAAGAGAATTCATATGAGCTCTTGCTTTTCTGTAATGAACGATGTATTATAAGTAATGGGTGTCGAAAGAGGTGAATGAAAAAGTACATTTTGATTGTGGCAAGAATAGTGAGAAGATTAAAATGTAAATCAGAAATGCAAAATTCTGAATATGTTGTTAGTAAGTACATATTTTGTACACACACACACACACACACACACACACACACACACACACACACACACACACACACACACACACACACACACACACACACACCAAGGCACACACACATGCATACGCATGTGGACACACACACACACACACACACACACACACACACACACACACACACACACACACACACACACACACACACATACGCTGCATGGGGACACACACATACAAACACAGAGACACACACACATGCATACACATGGAGACACACACACACACACACAGAGACACACACACACACACACACACACACACACACACACACACACATGCATACACATGTGGACACACACACACACACACACACACACACACACACACACACACACACACACACACACACACACACACACACACGCACACACACACCAAGGCACACACACATGCATACGTGTGCGGACACACACACACCCACACACACCCACACACACCCACACA
>NC_056733.1:1126488423-1126725923 GCF_019279795.1 Protopterus annectens
TGGTCAGTGGCTATAGTCTGATAAATAAAATGTTTGCTCATAAACTTTTACATTATAAAATTACTGTAGTTTCTCTGTGCTGGGTGACAAGACCTTGATTGATTAGTTTCCCATGTACGTGTGTTCTTTTATAATAAAATAAATCATTTTACCTTGCTGAACTGTGTTTCATAAAGTTATTGTGTACCTTAAAAGTTGGTGCCAGGAAGTCTCAGATTTTAAGCCATGTTTGGGTTATTGTTTCAGAAATCACCTTTTTGCCCCACAGACTTTTCTTCTAGCTAGGTGGCAGCAGTATTCTTTTTTCAGGCAAATGAGTGCTGCTCCAAACTTACTGATTAACAACTGTCAGACTTCAATCACAACTCTTTGATTTCCTTCTTTAACTGGCTGCACTATGTGATGATTTCAGTGAGATTCTACTAATCCATTTTAAACACCCAAACCACCAACACCACTAACCAAGGATACCATAGATTACAGTATAGTGAAGGCATAGATCAAAAGCTGGACTTGCTCAGGAAAAAAATATATATATATATTTCCATTTCTGCAGTACTTAGATCAGAACAGACCTCCAGTATAATTGATTTGGAGGGACTTGACACCATTCCTCCACATCTGTGTAGTATCCATGACAACAAGGTAGGACTCATGGAAAATGTAGAACCAGTTATAGTCACTTTAAAGCCTTATGAGTCTCTACCAATGGTAGTCCAGTACCTCTTATCAGCAGAGGGAGAGAGAATCAAACCTGTCATTTTTGCATTACACTAGAAAGGAAGAATAGCCATTGCTAGCATTACCCAGAAAAGAATGATAGTCCCTGCTAGAAGCCCATGTAATACACCTATTTTTTTGGTTAAGAAACCAGGCAAGGGCACCTACAGATCTGTGCAAGATTTAAGAGCAGTATTGGTTTACCTTCACTTACAGAAGGTAACAGTATAGGGGTATTATCAAAATATCGAAGTTCAGAAAACTGAACGTTCGATACTACGAAAATGACGTCAGACTTCCAGCATACTAATTAGGTTATAATGTCGAATCTGTTGATCTAATTCAACAAATTTGACATTTATGTTGAAAATCAGCCATGATGGCAGTGTAGGTGCAGACCTAAATGAAACACCTACACTGTCATTCATGTTATAGCAGGGGGGAAAGCCCACCTGCACCCCACCCCCTGCAAATTAAATATTCTAATTCAGAGATTGCACTACAGTGAGGAAAGGGATACATGTCTCTTTCCACACTGTACCATGACTCTACTGATAACATCGAATTACTATCACCGAATGCACACTTGCATTCGCTGATATGTAATCTCGATCTCCTAAAGTTCAGCAACACAGAAAGTCAACTAACTAACGTTCGACTTTCCATGTTCGCTGAACCAACATTCAAGATTTTGATGGTAAACCAACAGTATACATAGATAAGGTAAGCTCAAAGATATGTAAAATCACTTAGCCTTGTATAGAGACAAATGAAGAAACAATAAAAAATAATCCAATTTCCATGTGGGTCTGTCCTAAAACAGTATGTGGATGATTTGCTTTTAGCCTCTGATTTTTATTCCAGCTGCCTTCGAGATATTATTTTTTCTTTTGACTAAATTTGTAGAACTGGGGTTTAAGAGTAAGGAGTCAAATTTGAAGTTGAGGAAACCACAAGTCCAGTATTTAGGGCATGTTATTTAAGAAGGTTCCCGGCAAATTTTCCCTTCACGCAATACTGCTATTCAAATTGTATTATGCCACACAACGTTAAACAGCTTCATGCTTTCTTGTGGCTGACAGGTAATTGCATACATTGGATTTCAAATTATGCAGAAGTAGTGCAGCCTTTGTTTGAATTACTGAAGAAAGACACTTCTGAGCCTCTACCTTATCAAGAACACCATGAACATGCTTTTGTCCAATTAAAATCTTTTCTTTCAGACCTTCTTGCTCTCGAGCTATCTGATTATTCAAAGAAATTCCTTTTATTCTTCTGTGAAAGGAATAAAGTAGCAATGGGATTGTTAGCACAATGTAGAAATGATGGTTTTAGACTTATAACCAAAAGTCTACCTCAGCAACTGCAATTGGGCAAATGCTCCAAGGTGCACCAGTAGCAATCAGCACTTTCAGCACAAACAGATACTTCATCAGAACTGAGACTGTAAAGCAATAACCACTTTTAAAACCTAAGCAACAAGTGGATTGGTAAATCAAATTACATCACTTTCTTTTCTTTAAAGGAGACCAAACCAATGTACAAATGCTTAAATAAGTGTAAAAAAAATTGTAAAAATTGACAAAGTACAACCAATAACAACAATACATCTCAAGAACACATGTAAATATTATATGCATTAGTATCATTAACTATAAATAATTAAAATATCCAAATCTTAATAGGTATTCATAAAAAAAATACTTCTAATACAAATACAAAAATGTTTTATATCTTTATACACATTTATAGGTTTGTCAACCATTCATTGAAATGTACTCACAGTGAATTAATAGAAAAACTCACTAAAGTTTTGCTGCACTTAATTTTAATACAGGTACTTCATGTAATCTTGTGTGGTACAAGCATTTAACCTTAACTGCCAAGGCAGCTCTGTTTTTCCAGCAGGGCTTTCCATTGTCCACTGCAAAGATTCTGATCAACTTATTCAATTACCCAAAACAGAAATCAGCTAGACTTACAACTTAATGGATGCTTATAAAGTGCATTAGTCATTAACCACTTTTTAATATCATAATTATGCTCATTTATTCATGCTTTCAGGGCCCTTTTGGTCTTTCCCACATAAAAAGAAAAACATTCAGAACAATAAGCTAAATAAGCTACTCCTTTTGACCAACAATTAAATGGTGACTCCCTGGAATGTTTTACACAAGGTAGGTATGTTCAGAGTCCATAAATGGGATATGTAAGGGCATTGTTTGTTCCACACCTTATTTGTTCATCTCCATTTGGAAATTCCACACCTAATTTCTTCCTGGCCATTTGGAAATTTCATCAATGTTTTAATCATTATTCTTTTCTCTTTCCAAAATATTTTGAATGTTTTCTCCCCTTTTGTATGTAAACAAAAGGGTTTAGAGAAACTGTGTAAAGTGTTCAGCATTTGGGAAAAATATTACAATATTTTAGCATAATTCTCTGTCTGGCCCTAGAATGTTGACTGTATTTTAAAGCATATTCACTAACCACTCTATACAAAAAACTCTTTAATTCTATCCACCTACACAATAAAGGCAGTATACTTAGATGTCATCCTTGCCACCCTGACTAGTTGCCCTTTAATAATATTGCTTTTTTGGTGTGGTGGATGATTACTCAAATAGTGTAGTTAAGAATCAGAAAAATGTTATTCTCTATAGATCTTGGACTTACAATTTCTAGCATGAAAATCTATTTGAACACTAACATCCAAATAATTGATAGATGCAATACCAAAATGGCTGATAAAATTAAAAAAAAAAAATCCATGCTATTGTTGATATAGTCAATAAATTCCCCTAAAAGTTTAACCGTACCATCCCAACTCAGAAATATGTCATCCATGAATCTAATACACCCCACAGTTAACAAAGAGCTTTGAAGGCATGAATAAATGAGCATAATTATGCTATTAAGAAGGGGTTAATGACTAGTGCACTTTATATGCATAAATCATTGTAAGTCTAGCTGTAAGTTGTTGACTTTTACAACATTCTTTAAACTTACTGAAGATTTTCAACATTGGTTTGGTCTCCCTTAAGGGAAAGGAAGTGATGTAATTTGATCTACCAATCCACTTCGTGCTTAGGTTTTAAAAGTGGTAATTGCTTTACAGTTTCAGTTATGATGAAGTCTGTGTTTGAGACCAAAGCATTTACCCAATAAAGTATTTAAAACTATTGATTCTTACTGGTGTATCTTGGAGTGTTTGTCTGATTGCAGTTGTTGAGGTACAGCTTTCTTTATTGGTTAATTTTGTACCTCTACATAACAGCTTTGTGGTTATTAGTTTTTATTTACAGTAATTGAGATTACAACTGAAGATTCAGCCTTGGATAATGCGCCTTTTCACTGGAGAGAGCTTAGTTTGGTATGAGAACTAATGAAACAGATCAATTTGTTCTCCCAAACTGATGGAACACACCACGCAAGTGATGGGAGCATAATGGATTCTATTTCTTGGTTTCAGCTGTTATGGAGCACAGTGGTAAATTCTTCTCCTTCTCAGGGTTCAGAGTTAGTTGTTCAACCTTTGGTATTTTCCTATACGAATGCCCGTTCATGGACTGAATAACTTTTCAAACCCAATGAATGGGTATCTGGCTTCCAGGTAAACAAACTTTGTAATAAATATGCCCGTGTGGATTTCAAGGACTGATTAAACAACAACATTGAATTTGTGGCAGTGAACATGGACAACGGTACCTCATTCCAAGATGCACAAGTTAAAGTGGAAAATGCTTAGATATCATACTTTGTCGTTGAATATCTTATTTCTTCAGGCTAGTATTGTAGAAAAACAGATACCAATGGGACTGAGAGTTTACAAATATCTAAACAATGTGGAAGAAGTGTTACAATTCTACAAATAACTGATGGAGGTATTTAACAATTGTGTTTGGACATTATGAGACTGATGATAAAAAATAATGAATGACAGAAATGTTATATAAAGGGATTACCATTTTAAATAATTCAATTTGTGATTACTTGCATTTTACAATTGAGTATAACATGAAATATTATTAAATTATGAAAGAGATAGTAAATGCAACAATATATTAAAGCATAAAATGGATAAACTGAAGAAGGATAGGAAATATTATTCTGAGAATAGAGTTTATCCTCTCCATAAGACCAAGGGTAGTGTGAGCAGATTTTATAATGAACATAGAGCAGGAACAATGAACTATGGGGCTAATATTGAAGTTCATTATGGTCAAATGAAAATTTGCATGCAGAAAATGATGGGTACAATACCAGTGAAGGGGCTGGTTATGATTTGAATGGCCCTTTAGAATTTCCCACATTGAAACATTCAAAAAGGTTGCTGAACAGGCAGAATTATTCAAGAATGACTCACCAGTGGAGGGGGGAAGGAGAAGGTTAAATCAATAATTCCCCAAGTCAAGAATTTTGCAATTAATGACAGCCATAGTATTAGCATCAAAGGTATTATATACACAGAGGATATCTTTAATATTTTCAATTGCTGTGTTTTAGAACTAACCAATGAGCACTTTATGATTTTTAAGAAAGGTTTTACTTTGGTAACAACAAGGAGGACTGACATTAGTGATACACTAATAGATTTAAAATTGTGCGACAATTGAACCTGGAAGTTTTATAAAAGAACATGGCTGTTCATACAGGGGTTATTATGCAGAAGAAAAGTCTATTTAACCCTCCCTCTATACCCCATACTGCAGAATTTTAAAGTGTTGGTAGAAGGAGAAATTAGGCAATGCATAAAAACAATAAGAAATAGCTTTTTAATTTGAGTAAGAAGAAATATGAGTTATTACAGGAACTTAGTTAAAAATAAAAATATTAGTGTTCTGAAGCCTGACAAAGGAGGAGGAGTGGCTATGATTGATTATTGGGATGATTAACCTAGAATGTTACAGCGATTATAGTGATCCTAGATATATCCGGGTCTCCAGGAATGAGGTTAATGTGGCCTATAAGAATATACACCCAATACTGGAAGATAACCTGTTGCAATGTGTAGTAGATAGGACTTTATATGATTTTTTGAAAGTAACCAATCCAATTTTCCTCTCTATTTTTGGAATATCAAAAATCCATAAAAATCTCTTAGACCCTCCCTTAAGGAGAATAGTAGCCACAGCATGCTCAAAAACCTACCCTGTAGCTACATGGGTGAATAGGAAGTTGGAATTTTTACTTAAAAACCACAAGCACATTCTACTAGGTTCTTAGGCCTTTCTTACTAAACTAACTGAAGATATGTTTAAACACTCTTTCCTGTTTGTTACGATTTATACAGTTTATTTGTTTTCCATTATACTCCACTCCACAGGGATGCTGTTGTTTGAGAATATCCTTGTGGAAAGTGAAAATTTGACTGCAGGGGGCATTAGGCTGCTGTTTGAAAATACGGAGATCTAGAAAAAGTATTAATTTACAAAATGTGCATGTTAAAAATAGAAATGAAAAAGTGCAACTGATCACAGTTAAAGAAAATCAGGATGAAAAGGAGGACATTGAGGAAAATTTGTAATAGAATTTTGGGTGAATGCATGATAACATATTTAGGAGGGAAGTTGAAACTGAAAGGTATTAAAACCATTGCTTTATTCCATCTAAACGGGTCTATATCACATAGTCGAAATTTTGTAAGTTGGAACACCATATATTTGAACCAATATGTTTGAACTTACAAAAAAAAAACAAAGGAAAACGAAATAAAGGGTTGTAAGCAAGGGGCAAGCCCTCCTGCACCCCCACACCCCACAATCTTTAAACATACCAACTCTGAGACAGCACTACAATGCGGTAAAGGGAATTTTCCCTTTACTGCACTGCAGCACAGTCTCGGAGTTGCTATATTTAAAGAGCAGGGGGTGTGGGGGGTGCAGGGGTGCTTCCCCCCCTTCCAACAAGTGTCAGGTAAGTTATTTCTTTCTTTCTTTTTTTTTTTTGCATTCGAAGTATGACAACTTCAAACATATGGTCTTGACCACATAACGTTCAAAGTCATCATACTTCGACTATGTGATATAGACCCCATCTAAACATAGACATGTTTATTGTTTGTAAAATAATTTTTGTTAAGCTTTTGTATAAGCATTGTGCATGTCATGGGGAGAAGGAAACTGCATGTGAAGAATGTCTAATTGCATGTGAAAAAGTGTTTACCTATTTGAAAACCTGTCCAGTTATTAAAATATTATTGACCTGTGTGATGCTTCACTGCATCATGTGTGGGACTGAGAAGGTAGAAGTGTAAGAAGGGAGAAATGTCCTTATGTTTTGTATAATACTTTTGCTTCAGAAACAGAATCCATCTTGTTTCAGGATGCATCCTGACAGCTTAGGCCAGTCTTGAATTTTTCCACTGCCTTGGCGTTTCCCATGTACTAACATGGATAATTTCAATATGGAAAATCAGAATTCATGCCTAATAAGGAAAGGCACTTACAAGGGGTCTGCAGATTCTTGGTAAGCAGAGCAGTACAGAGGTGTTTAGTTTTAATTGGTCAGCGGCTGTAGTCTGATAGATAAAATGTTTGTTTACAACCTTTTACAGTATAAAATGACTGCAGTTTCTTTGTTCTAGGAGACGAGACCTTGACTGCTTAGTCTTCCATGTATGTGTGTTTTTTTTATCATAAAGTATTGTACTCTGCTGTACAGTGTTGCACAACATTATTTTGTACTTTAACACTTGTCTAATTGGATTTGTATACTACTATTTGTTATAAGCTCTTTTGATTACCAGAGTCAACTAACATTTATTTGATATAAACTAATTTACATAATTATTGTTAGGGTAGATGAAATCTCCCATAAGGACTATATTTTCATCAATGCAAATAAAACCAAAAGCAGCAGGACTGACGGACCAATCAGGTAAAAAATGAACAAAATGAAAAATCCCAAAAGATCCACCACAGCACATGTAAAATCACTCATTTATTAAAAGGATGAGCGCTTTTGAGTACTAAGACTCTTTTTCAAATCCATACATACAAAAAGAACCCATATATTTTTAAAACACAAATATCCAATGGAAACAAAAATATAAAACACTCTCATTAAAATAACCAATCAGGAGCTTTGCCAAGGTCTATGCCCTCTCAATATGGGCTTCAATGGTGGCACACTATTCAGCCCAGGTGCACGATCAGCTTGGAGGTTAGCAATCCAATCCACTTCAACCTGCTCAGTTCTTAAAGATATATCACCCCCTCTCCTGGACAAAGTGTGTAATTGCAGGACCATAAACTTAAAAATATGATCCGAATGCCTCCTGGCATGTTGTGCTAATGCGGTATACTCTTTTCCAGACCTAATGTCTCTATAATATTGCAAGACCCTTTCTTTCAACATTCTGTTGGTCTTGCCAACAAAAAATGATTCACAGTCTTGACATTTCGACTGGATCTTAGTCTCCCACCCAAACAAAATAACTCTCTCTGGCACTATCCCAGACACCTTTAGTGACCATCTCCCTGCATTCATACATCGCTCAAACAACACCACTAAACATCAGCACCATTACATCCACACTCGTAATCTCAGCAACTTCAACCCCACAAAATTTTCCAACACTCTTAAACACATTAACTGGCAAATCCTAAATACTCTTCCCCTTGACAACGCAGTAGAACATTTTAACTCCATTTTCCTAAAAATTCTCAACTCCCAAGCCCCACCAAGAAACAAACGAGTCAAAACTAATTCTGCTCCATGGCTTTCCAAAGAAACCAAACAAATCATGAATTGCAGGGACAAATACTAGAAGCTCTACCAGAAAAATAAGATGCCTTCCACCCTGCTTCAATAGACCCTACTTCGCAACCAAGCAAAAAAACTAATCATCTCTGATAAAAAAAAACTATTATAATAAACTTCAGTCTAACAATAACGTTAACCCAAAACAATTCTGGAAATCTATTAATTCTCTACTCCACCCAGGATCCAGGAATAATCCCTGCCCAGACCCTAGCATAACTGACTCAGAACTCAGCTCTCTCTTTAACACATTTTTTACTGACTCTATAGCTAATCTTACCAAATCTTTCCCAGACAACAATCCTTCCTACTCTCATTCCTCTACTCCCTCCTACCCTCTTAACTCCGCTCCTAATTTCCATCTCAAACCTGTTCCAACTACTTTTATAAAAAGACTTCTCACTAAACTAAAGCCTTGCTCAAATGCCCCTGACAACATACCCTCCTCCTTCCTCAAAGCTGCTGCTGAAGGTATTGCCATCCCTATCAGCATCCTAATCAATAGATCTTTAAAAGAATCTTATGTACCCAAACTCTGGCATGCTGCCTTCATCCTTCCTCTTCATAAAGGTGGCAAAAACACTAATATCTCCAACTTCTGCCCAATCGCCCTTCTTTCACCTATATCAAAAATTCTTGAAAAATGTGTCCACCACCAACTTATGCCTTTCTTAACCCAAAATAACCTCATAACTCCTACCCAGCATGGTTTCCGCCCTGGCCACAGCACCATTACCGCCTTACTATCCTTCTTAGAAACAGTAAATCGGGCCCGAGACTCCGGTTTACTAGTATTTTCAACACTACTTGATCTTTCTAAAGCCTTCGACGCTATCTCCCACAAACACCTTCTCTGCCATCTCTCTAACCTTCATCTCTCCCCTGAAACCCTCTCCTGGTTCTCCAGCTACCTATCTGACAGATCACAAGCTGTCAGATGGAATAACTCTAACTCCTCCTTCTTGCCCACACACACCGGTGTTCCCCAGGGATCCATCCTTGGACCCATGCTCTTCAACATCTTCATAAATAACCTTCACACTGTCATCCCTGACACAACAGTTATCCAATACGCTGATGACTCCACCTTAGTTTGCTCCGCTGCCAACCTGCCAGAACTACTGTCAAAAACTCAAATAGCTTTTTCCACTACCGAGAACTGGATGCACTGTAACCATCTCTCTCAACTCTAATAAATCTAAAATACTTCTCTTCCCACCCACCAGGGCCTACTCCTTCGACAAAAATGCTTTCAAAGTCCTTAGCCAAAGCAACACTGCCATAGAAGTGGTTCCTTCTGCTAAACTCCTTGGTATCACCATAGATGAATACCTTAAATTTGATATCCACACAGAACAAAACATCAAGCAAACCCACCAAAACTTGGTATGCTCTACAGGAATAACCGCTTTCTCTCCAACTCCTCCAGGCATACTTTAGCAACTACCTATCTCCTTCCTTCCTTACTATATGGAGCCCCTCTTCTAACTAACCTGTCTTCTTCCATCACCTCTAAACTTGAAACTTGCTATAATAAAATCTCCAAATTCGCAACCAAATCCAAAACCTGTACTCACCACTGCCTCACCCTACAATCATTGAACTGGCTGGAACTCCCTAACTACCTCGACTACCTCCAACTTACCACTGCTCACAAATTAATATTCTTTCCAAATAAGTGCCCAGCACTAACAAACATCCTTCCCCCTTACATCCCAACCAGATCCCTGAGATCTGAACATCAAAATTTAATCTCTATTCATAAACCCAAATGCCCTGCAGGCCAACTCCTTCTCTCTTTCATTGTAGGCAAAAAATGGAACTCTCTTCCTCCCTCACTTAGGACGATACCTGACCCCGAATCTTTCAAGACACAACTTTTCTCATTTCTATCTTCCAAACGCAAATGCTCCTGCCTTCACCCTACATAAATACAAATAAATTTCCCCATAGAGCCTACTAAACTCCTAATGCAAACTTCACTACTTCCTCTCCTTTTCTATTTACCTTACACAAACCTAATCCATCACCTTCTGATCATTCAATTTCTCTCTCAACTCTTAGCATGTATATTACGCAACTATCCAGTAATCACTGATGCCTATTTCTTGGCAATTGATTCTTATTGCTCTGAATGTAAAAACCTGCAACCTTTGTCTCATTGCATATACAATGACAATTTATTATTTTAGTATACCTGTTTTCTATGAATTCATACATGTATTTTACCTTTGTATTTGGCATTTTTTGTAACCTCTAATTGTGTTTCTTATGGAGCTTTTCTCCCCGGGCCTCCACTGAAAATGGGCACATTCTGGCCCAGTGAACTTCCCCGGTAATCAAACTGAAATAAATAAATAATAATAATTTCACCAAATAAACCAAGTCCTTAGTCCTGCAGTTAGTATAACCTTTCAAATGAAAATGCACACAGCAACAGGATGCTGAAAGCAGTTTGATCTATCTATTTAAGCACAAACTTTGCAATGTCCACATGGGAATGTGCCTACCCATTCAGATCCAAAGTGGTTATGTCCATCTTTTCCCCCAGGGGAAATCCTTACATAGCAATCTTTTCAAATTGAGCGCATTCCTAAAAGCAAAAGCTGGGGGGTGTACCAACTATATCTTTGATAGTGTAATCAGAATGGAGGCTCTTCCAATTCTCACATACTATTTTCTTGATTTTATTCATATCACTACTGTATCCAAGAACGAGCCTAGGACATGCCTTGCCATTCCTAGACCCCTTATTATTCATCAAGTGGGAATCTCATTCAATTGTCCATTCGTCACTACCCCTTATAAACCAAGGTTTAGCAGAATTTCGCCTCCATGTATGGTGCTCTCATTTAACAGTCTCAATAGCCCCTCTAGAATAGCCACATTCCTGAAAACAAGACAACAAAAACCCAGTCTCTCTTTCATATTCCTCATCCTGAGCACATATCCTAGAGGAGCGCATGACTTGACCCTTTATAATGTTGTTGAATATATGCATAGAGTGCATAGTCCCTCGTTCCAAGAATGTATTTCTCCAACATTCTTTCCTTTGGGTCTTTGTCTGCAATACACCTTGATCATTTTTGATGACTTCCACATCCAAGAAAGATATTGTTTTTGAGCTATAACTGACTGTGAAATTCAAATAAGAGGTACTCTGCTGTAAATGGGCAACAAAGTCAGTGAGCTGCTCCTCCATCCCTGACTAGAGAACAAAAAGGTCTTTTGTAGAAACAAACATGATCCTTCCATGGGTTGCCAGGGCCTAGAATAAACCGTTCTTCCCACTGCACCAGTATCAAGCTGGCATATGTATTGGCACAGGCAGTCCCCATGGCTACTTCCCATTTCTACAGGTAGTATTTCATTCCATATATAAATACATTGTTGTGTAGAATCAGATCAAGAAAGCCACAAATCTGTGTGATTTTAAAAGGAGGGCAGATGTCCCTCTGAATCAAAAAAATGTTTCATCGCCGTGATGCCCACCTCATTGGGTATAACAATGAACAGACTGTAAAAATCAAGTGTGGCCAGGATCAAACATCCGAATGGCTGCTGATCAACCAAATGTCTAGATAATGATGTCAGAAAATGAGGAGTATCTTTTAACTGCTGGTGCAAAGTCAAAGGTGGGTTTTAGATGTCTTTCTACCCAAACCGACATGCACTTGGTGACCCATCCTCTCACAGAAAAAATCGGCCTGAGAGGCGGGTCATCCTTGTTCTTAATGCATCTTAGGCAACCCTTTAATCACAGGAATCACTGGTTCCATGGTTTTGACAAACTTATAAGTGTCCTTCATAATAATACATGACCTGAATAACTTGTCAATAATGTTTTCCACGTTCATCATAACAACCCTAACTTTGTGCAGGGTCACTTCCACATAAGTACTTACATCTGATAACATACGTCTAATTTTCTCATCATACATAGTATATGCCAAAACCACAACAGCACCCCCTTTGTCAGCAGGCCTGATCACAATATCAGGAATATTCCTCAGACACTGAAGTGCTGACTGTTCATTTTTGCTGAGATTGTAGAAGTCCTCCTCCTTCCTTCATACAAAATCTTGGGTATTTCTCTCTCACGTCTTTATATAAGAATCAACAACAGGATGTAAATGGGGAACAAATGTACTCAATTTCCTCAATCCAGACGTATTCTGACCATCATCTTCTCCAGTACCAAACATATTCCTTAGCATCACATTCCTTCCAAACAACCTTAAGTATTTTACAATTTCACTCAACCTCAAGGTTTGGGCAGGGACAAATGTCAAGCCCTTATTTAACACAGCTAGTTTCTCAGTTGTCAAATCAACACCTGAGATGTTGACAACCAACATATTATTTATATATCCGTCTTCCTCCTCTTCCTGCTCTGGCTGTCGACCCGCTCCCTCGTGTGGAGCGGTTTCAATTTGACAGGCACCGGTAGTGCCAGAAAACCCAAGCCAATGCAATAATTACATTTGGGCTTGGCTCCAGTATTATTCCCCTTCACATCACTTGCAGAAGATGTATGCAGTGTAGAGGCATCCAGATTAATGGAACCAACAGTGTTGTTACCAACAACAGTGCCCACAATGTCCACCTGGGCCTAATTTGAGACATTTCTACCCAATGCAGCAGCAGTTAGTGAAGTGTTTTTGTGTGTTTTACATTATGTAGGAGATGTTCGGCATTTCAAAATGTCGATCTTATGGTCTCAGCCATAGGAAAGTCAGCGTTTTGGAATGTCGAATATCTGAAGTAGATCTGTATATATATATATATATATATATATATATATATATATATATATATATATATATCTATATATATACATGTGTGTGTGTGTATATACGGGTCTACTTTGTTTGATAGGAAACACATTTCACTGAAACTCATTTCATCTAAAAAGGTATATGCCCTATTCCCCACTGTAGTGAGATCCCGTAGTTAATATATACAGTAAGGTTGGATGTGGGGGGCACAGCCCTCCACATTGGGGGTGTGGGGGTTGTAGTCCCCCACCTATTTTAAATGTTGTAATCCATAGACATGGATACTTGCAAGTTGAATGAATAGCTCTTTCCAGAAGATAATATATATATATATATATATATATATATATATATATATATATATATATATATATATACCCAAACTATGTTGGGGGGGCTCTGTCCCCTACACATCCTAATGTGGGGGCTGTGTCTCTCACACCCCCCTTACTATACATACTAACTCCAGGATCACACTACAGTGAGGAACAAGGCATATACATTTTCAGATTAAATGAGTTTCAGTCAAATGAGTTTTCAGTGAAGTGAACTTTCAGTGAATTGTGCTCAGGTAATTAATTTTCAGTGAAATGAGGCTTCAATGAAATGAGTTTCAGTGAAATGTGTTTTCTATCAAACAAAGTAGACCCATATATATATATATATATATATATATATATATATATATAAATATATATATATATGGATTCACTTTATAATTTCGAATTACTCACTTTATAATTTCGAATTACTGAAATACCAAATTTCAGTATTTTGAAATCATAAAGTGAAACGTCCATAATCCCGAAAGCACACAATCACAAAACACACAATCACAGACACATACACACAATATACCACACATCACATACATCATCCAACCCACACTACAACAAACACAAAAACACAAACAAACAAACCTACACTACATGTAAACAGGGGGGCAAGCCCCCCTGCACCCACCATGTGGGGGCTGCACCCCCCACACCCCCATACTTATATATACTAACTCTGAGATTACACAGACACAAAAAGGAAACACACACCCACACATTTCACAGTCCCTCGCACACACACAAACATCACACATATACATACATCAACACATCCAACACTTAGACACATTCAGACACACTCAAACTCCCACAGAAAACCCTTACAAAACACTCACTTACCTTCAATTGCACCTACATCCATACACAACATAAACCATGATACACTCCCAACACCACACGCCACGTACCATAAGCCATAACTGCGAATTCAAGATATTCAAATTCACTATTTTGCACTTTCACGATTTTGAGTCTTCGACTTTATGATTTTGAAATACTGAAATTCGGTATTTCAGTATTTCGAAACTCTAACGTGAACCTATACATATTATATATATATATATATATATATATATATTTATATAATGTGTGTGTGTGTGTGTGTGTATATATATATATATATATATATATATATATATATATATATATATATATATATATATATATATATATATATATATATATATATATATATATATATATATATATATATATATATATATATATATATATATATATATATATATATCTATATATATATATATAAAATAGGTTGTGAGATTTATCTTTGATATGCTCCAAGACATGATATCTAAAGAAGTACTTTTCAATGGTATGCTTCTAGATTAAATGAATCACAGAATGAGGTTACTGGGGAAATTGAAATATCTGCCTTTTGCGTTAGAACTTGAGATGCAAGAGAAGCTTGTTTTAAAAGTACACAGACTTGGAGCGTTTCTTATGTTGCTGTTATTATTACTTTCTTTTGTTGATTGGATTAATCTCATTAGGTTAATGGTCTATGTTCTAGGAAGATCTGAGCTCATATTTATACAGGCAGAGGAATGTTGGGTAAGAACCCATATATATGTTGTCCAGCTGCATATGGCAGGAATGTGATAGGGCTGGCATAACAAAGTCTTGGGCAATTCATAAAAAAAAAATAAAAAAAAAAAACGCGTGTGTGATGAACTTATCTATTCAGAACAGCATTCCCATATCAAGCTAGGTATACTGAAGCCAAGCAAATGAAGAAGGCTCATGGCCACATCTTTGATTGATAAAGGGCTACATAATTATTGTGTCTTCCTGCCTCCAAGATAAGCATAAAGTACGGGTTAGCAAGTGAAGTCAAACTTCATGTATATACTGTTATAAACTCCTGAACTTTCTGCAGAGCTGATCTGTTACAGATAACAAATTGCCTGAGCAATAGCACCGGCTTTGCACTCCCTACATCAAGAAAGAATTAATTAAAGGTGATCTGCAATTATGAAGAGTTACGCATCCAGCTTCCAGGGCACATAGGCATTACTGTGCAACAAAGCACTGTACACAGCTCTAATGGCAACACTGCATGGAAACCAGTAACATTCTCCATGCCACCAGCTCTCCCACACAAATTAACATACTGAAATGTAAATGAGGTTTGACACACAAGCATGAACTATGACCCTCCGAGTTTTATGAATGATATTGTCCACGTCTGGTGCTATGGGAATACTAATGCCTGTCTGCAATTATCATTGCTACAACATTATCTTCTATTATGGACATAATTCTGTAAATATACATATTATTATTTTGAATATAATAACAACAGGGGACACATGCAGCAGATACAAAGTGTGCGCCATGGACTAAGGCACATCCACACACAGAAGTCACATGTAAGCAAGGACAGCCATGGACAATCTTCAGGTGTGAATTGCTACATACGAGTTAAGGAGAATGTAGCATAGGTACATGCCACACATCTTAAACAGGAACCACATAGAACAGCATAGCTGTGCCATTATCAGATGTACACAGGGTCAGCCTCATAATATCCATCACCACACAGTGACACTAGATGACCCCACCTCACTGTGCAGGGTACCACACACACACACACACACACACACACACACACACACACACACACACACACACACACACACACACACACACACACACACACACACACACACACTCCCAAAACATGTGTTCCTTATTACATTTTTTATCCCCATCACACCTCCAACATTTGACATCTTCCCGAGGAAAAATTCTTTGGAGTCTGCTTGGGGTATAAAAATAACGATGGAAACACTTCCAAGCAAAAATTCAAAATCTTCTAGACTTTGTTGCATATTTGGGGTCATACATATGTCAACTTATTGTTTCCTTGTGAATTGATTACCCAGTCTTTCTTACCAATCTTTTCTTTTTTTTCCAAAAAGGATTTTAATGATTCTTTTTCATTAACAACAAACATAACAAATAATGAAATTGGTTTGTATATTCAGGATAAATAAAATATGAAATCATAAAAGTATTTACACTCTGTACAAAAAAGATGCCACTCATTGGTATATATGAATATAGAGGTAACTAAACATTTAACATTTTTATTTCAAATGAAGGCAAGACACTTCTTCCTCTCTTTCAGTGGTATATATTACACGTGTGGGAGCCTCATGGAAAGTACCAGGGAGACTCCCCGAACAAAGGAATGCATAAGCTTATATACTGGTGATACTGCTGACAGTACAAAAATATAAACTAGACCAACTGAATTAATACACAAGACAATTAACCAGTCAATGGTTTACCCGTAGGCTTAAAGCAGTTCACATTACTACATCTCTAGACAAAGAAAGAAAATCGGATACACTTCCATATAAGGCACATTTCCTGCTTTCAAGCAGGCTCCTGTTTTTCAGTGTTTTTCACTATTCACAGTTTACTCAAGAGTTCACCGTACAAAGTTCATCTCAATGTATACAGATAGTCACGTACTCAATTTCCATAAACACATACTTTGGTCATTCATATTCTACAATACCCCATCTGATGCTGTGTAAGCATCACCATTTAATCGATCATACATTTGCCCTAAATCTAACATAACCATATGGCTGGTTCCTTTAACATTGTCACACATTTTTATTTCATCATCTATATTCATAACTGCAGGCATATAAAACTTTGGCACCTTTTTAGTAGTCTTAAAAGACATTAATTTCAAAATCAATGCTTTGATTAAAAACACAACAAGAAAAGAATACAAGCTAATACTGCGATTAATACAATTAACTTCAATAGTCCACCTCCCCAACCTGAGAACAGGTTGGTTAACCATGCCCACATGGAATTATTGGCCTCCTTGGCCTTAGAGAGTTCAGAGACTCTCTGAATGAGTTTGAGATGGCTTTTAATTTCGTGCTGATTGTCAGGAATAAATATACAACACTCCTCCTGAATTAAAGCACAAGTTCGTCTTTCGCCGCTAGGGTAAAATCGAGAGTCATACGGTTTTGAAGGACTACAGCTCTCATGGCAGTCAGTTCATCAGTCACTAGTTCTAAAGCAGAAAATGTGGCATTGCTTAATACTTCAAGCAATTTAGACAGTTTTCTCAATTCCCAAATTGATTTTACTGCTCCGTATGCTGGAATTATACCAGCCCATGATATGATGTCATCACCCAAGTCCATATGAGATAGTCCTTTGGTGCCAGCATGAGCTAAGTCATGATTATAAATCCATGAAGCATCAGTTTGGCCTACCAGATTGGCAGGCTTTTTGACTTCTCAAACATTCCGAATTTTTCCTTGAGGTAAAGCAGATGTATGTCAAATGGCTGGGACTAAATAACCTAGGAAACAGCTACCAGACCAGTTTCCTGGTAGCCATTTATAGGCTCTTTTACTACACACAAAGTAACAATCTTCCACCTTAGTGGTGATATTACTATTTATATAACCTTGTTCAGAATGAAACACCTTCTTATCGATCAATCCTAGCTGTTGGTATAGAACAGAATTATTTCATACCTCTTTGTATGTTTTATGCACCAGTTCACAAAATGAATCATAGGTAGTGTTACAGTAGGAGGAGTTATTGTTACACCTGTAGGGAACTGTCACATTACAAAAATTCCATCCTACCTTGACTTTACCAAATTTATGAAAACACACAGTTCCATTTCAACGGTTAAACAGATGTAATGCTATCCTGTCTTTTCAAGTGACATTTGAAGTGTTATAGATCAGATTCATCCAGGTTTCATTAGCCCCTAAAGGGACTGTACTTAGCATCAATTCCCCATGAACAGTAGGTAAAGCAGTACAGATCCAACAGTCAGAGACATTGAGGGATGATGCATAGGCAAATTTAATAGCTTGGTAGGTGTTGAAAGGTGGATGCCAAATAGGTCGCTTGGTGTGATGCGTCGATGGAGCAGGAAATAAAAATGGCCACATTAAAAATAACAGTACAACAAGAATGATTATCAAAATGGCGGTCCAATATTTTTGTGGAAATGGATGTTGAGTTTGTGGAGTGTCAATAGTTTGGAGTTTTTTTAAATGGTAAATGTTGGGTATCGTCATGTACTGGAACAGTTCTACTTTGAGTACGAGTAGCAATGGGAGGAGAATCTGGAGTTGAAAAAGGTAAAGGTTGTTGATCTTTAGACGGCACAACTTTTTTGATGTGTGAAATATGAATCCAAGTTGGAGATCCTTGCAGTCGCACAGCAGATGACGTTGTCAGAAGAACCAGGAAGGGCCTCTTCCAGTGCGGCTGGAGTGCTGTTTTTCTAGAGAAGGACTTAACGTAGACCCAATCCCCTGGTTGTAGAGCAGATGCCAGAAAAGGATCAGGAAGATGTTGAGCGGCTGCTACTTGTCTATGGTGAAACTGTAGGAAAAAAACAAGAGATTTGCAGTACAAAAGAATATCATTATAAAATGCATCAAATTCAGAAAAGGGTGGTGGTGGTGTCATGGGCATATGCAGAGGGCAACCCATGAGAATTTCCTGTAGAGAAAGACCCTTAGTAGGATGCGGTTGTGACCGCATAGAAAGTAAGGCTAGTGGTAAGGCCTGTACCCAAGTTAGGCCTGTTTTTGAAGTGACTTTCGCAAGTCTAGTTTTCAAAGTCTAGTTCATGCGTTCAGTAATACCTGATGCCTGTGGTCTATATGGACAATGAAATTTTAAAGTAATGCCTAGCATTGTACACAATGATTTAACTAACTTAGCAGTAAAATGCGTTCCATGGTCAGAGTATATTTGACAAGGAACACTAAAACGCAGTATTAATTTATAACACAATTTTTTTGCAACTGAAATAGCATCATTTTTAGCACATGGGTAGGCTTATAACCACCCCAAAAAAATATCAACAATAGTCAAAACATATTTAAAATGAGTACAAGATGGGAGTTCAATAAAGTCCCACTGTAAAACACAAAATGGTCCCATTAGTTTTGGCACCGTTTGAGCGGGAGCCAGAGTGCCCTTTGAAATGTTATGTTGTAAACAAATGGAGCACGTGCTCAAGAAATGTTGCACAGAAGCAGAAAGTCCTGGGGCAAACCAATCCTTCTGGATTTGTTTGATTAATGCTTGTACCTCGACATGAGCTGGCAAATGCTATGCTTTTATAAGAGAATTTAACATAGATATAGGGCAAATTAATCTGCCATCAGGATGTTGCCAAATTGTATCAGAGCATTGGAAACAACTGTGGGCCAGCCATGTTTTTCTTTCTGATTCCAATGCTTCACTTTGTAAAGCTTTCAAAACAGTAGTGTCAAAAGTAACTGTTTGGAAGATAGGCTGCAGAAATTGTCCCAGAACAGTATGTGAAAGAGCAGCCTGCTTGGCAGCCCAGTCAGCCAAATTGTTTCCCTTAGCTACTAGAGAGTCATTAGACTGGTGAGCTGCACACTTGACAACAGCAATGTTGGAAGGTAATAAATCCTGTAAGAGGAGATCAGTATATAGGTAATTTTTAATTGGTACCCCAGAGGGTGTCAAAAACCCCCCTTCCTTCTGTAAGGTACCAAAATCATGAACAACACCATGGGCATAATGTGAATCAGTATAAATAGTTACAGATCTGTCTTTGGCCATTTTACATGCATGCGATGATACTAATTCCGCAGCTTGTGCGGACGTGCCAGGTGGTAATTGTCCAGTTTGTAAAACTGCAGATGGTGAGCAGACTGACCATGCAGCCTGGAGTTCACCAATTTTATTTCGTAAACAGGATCCATCTACAAAAAGAACTAAATCAAGATTAAGCAAAGGAACATTTTGTAAATCCAACCTAGGAGAAAGAACAGTGTTAACTACAAGCACACAGTCATGTGGTCCGTCCTCGTCACTGGTTGGAATTAATGAAGCAGGGTTTAGTGGTGGGCAACAGGTTAATTTGAACAGCAGGATTAGTTAATAAACTTAACTCATATTTAGTAATGTGAGCATTGGAAATATACTGTGTTTTTGTTTTTAAAAGTAACGCTTGCACCGCATGAGGTACTGCTAGTATAGTGTCATGTCCTAATGTCAATGGTGCTGCCATATCGATCAAAACAGCAGCGGCTGCCACTGCTTGTAGACAGGGTGGATAGCCAGAAGCAACAGAGTCTAGCTGTGTGCTGTAATATGCTATAGGGTGATAGCCTCCTGTGTGCGTTTGCGCCAACAGGCCCAGGGCAGTTTTATTTCTTTCACAACAGAAGAAAACAAAGGGTTTAGAATAATCTGGGAGCCCCAGAGCATGTGGGTTTACTAGTGCTGTTTTAATAGCCTGAAAGGTGTTTTCATGTTCAGGGGACCAAGGCAGAGGGTCTGTGACTTCCTTTTTTAGAAGCTGTAACAGAAGGTCTGAAATGTCTGAAAAATTGGGCCCTTACTGTCTACAATAACCTGCTAGGCTGAGGAATCCCCTGAGCTGTCTCTGAGTTACAGGGCGGGGGGCAGTCTGGATGGAGGTGATTCTACTTGGAAGTATTTGATGTGAACCCATAGAAATGATGTGTCCCAGGTATTGTACCTTTTCTTGACAGAACTGCAGTTTAGATTTATTTACCTTAAAACCTCGTTCGGCTAAAAATTTTAAAACTAAAAGTGAGTCCTCAATACAAGGCTTGGAATCTTGCGAAGCTATAAGAATATTATCTACATATTGGACCAATACTGAACATGGTGATAACTGTAAATCCTGCAGTTGTCTGTGCATTTCTCTAGAGAATAGGGTTGGAGATTCTACATATCCTTGGGGTAGTCGGGTCCAAGTATAATGTTGGCCTTTATAAGTGAATGAAAACAAATACTGACTATCTGGATGTACTGGGATAGAGAAAAAAGCTGATGAGATATCTATAACTGTAAAACAATGTGCTGTAGGTGAAATGCAGCTTAAAATCATAGCTGGGTTTGGTACGATTGGAAAAACAGGCAAGACAGCCTTATTGACTTCCCGCAAGTCTTGCACAAATCTGTAAGCTTGTTTACCAGGTTTCTTTGCATTCCACCTGGTTTACACCCCTTGTGCTATCTCCCTCCCCCAATACAAAGTCTATATTAGAATCCTGCTGAGCATGGAGCCATCTTTAAATTTCTAGTCTCCCACCAGGACACGAGTGCTCTTCAGCAATTACATTCTGCTTGCCGGTAAGCCATTGGACCTCAGGAATGTGTTTAAAGTGCTCAGATTTGTAAAGTAATACTTACTTTTTTCTCTTGTCTTGGTTGGCTCTGCCCCACTCTGTTCGCCCTCACTAACACTCGGGCTCTCTCCGCTCCCCTGCCCTGCCCCCAATGCCCTCCTGCCCCCACTACCTCTATATTTATAGTAATCACAGCCACACCCACAGCTCACCCTCACATTACCTCCACCAATCACAGCTCCTCAAGTCATATCACATTATACCACATCAACTTGCTCCACACAAAATACTCCCAATTACTCTCATTCCCACTAGGCATTTTTTACATCACCCACACTACTTCCCCATCCACATATAGTGCAACCCTATAATTCCTATTCAGACTCCCCACCTATTCCCACTAGGCATTTTTTACATCACTCACACTACTTCCCCATCCACATATAGTGCAACCCTATAATTCCTATTCAGACCCCCCACCTAGAAACAACTTAAACTTTATAACCATGACTATCACACAACTAAGTCTAGTCTGTCTTTTCATTCTTTACAACACCACAAGTTATCACTCTAGCAATATCCCTAAACTTAGTAGCACAACACTACATTATGCACTCTCATATACAGACACCACACATTATAATAATATCTGCCCACAGTTATTCAAGAACTACATAACGGACCAATTCAGAACTAAACACATATGCTCTCATTCCTGCTCCAAAAAAAACCCCACAATACTTTCTCACACTCCTCACCGAACTCCAACATCTGTATAACAATTTTAACTCCAGGCTCACCATAAGTGGGGATATCCACCCCAGCCCAGGTCCAAATCCATCCTGTCCAACACAAACTGCTCCAACACAAATGTCTGAACATAACACTCCCACTTTCTTCATCCCTGGGCAAATCAACAACAGCAGCAAAACCAACCATCTTTTAATGCTAAATATTAATATTAGAAGTATCAAAACTAAAATACCTGAACTCCAGGCCACAATAGCACACTACTCCACAGACATAGTTGCTTTAACAGAAACCTGGCTAAATAAAAACATAGCTAACTCAGAAGTTCTCCCTACCGGCTACAATATCATTAGACAAGACAGACCACTTCATAAAGTGGGTGGAACTGCCTTACTGTACAAGTCCAACTTAACTGTCCATCAATTACCAAACTCCTACCCCTCCCCCAATAACTGGGACATACTTATCTCACAACTTCAACTTCACCCTAAAAAGGTCATCAACACAATTGTGATCTATATTCCACCTGGTAATACACCTGCTAGCCTTGAAGACTTCTTATCCTGGTGTTCTTCCACATACTCACAAGAAACCCTTATCCTGGGGGACTTCAACCTAGATTGGTTCACCTGTATAGCAGAACCACCAAGTAATCTAATAAATCTTCATGGCTACCAGCAGCTAGTCCAAATTCCAACTAGATATGATAAAAAATCTAAAAGAGAATCCATCCTTTACTGGGTCCCAACTAACAACCCCACATTGTACCCTCACACAGGCAGTCGCCCAGACACCTTAAGTGGCCACAACATAATATACTTTATACGTAGTAGAACAAGCATATGCAAAACCACTAATGATATATATATTTTTTATTTATCATTTGTTAACTGGGAAAGTCTGACTTGGAACAAAGCCAATTTTCAGCGGAGGCCCGGGGAGAAAGGCTCCAGATGCATGTCTTTGTAATGTGGGAGGAAACCGGAGCACACAGAGGAAACCCACACGAACGCAGGGAGGGGATGCAGACTCCACACAGAAGGCACCCCAGCCGAGAATCAAACCGGAAAACCTCTTGCTGCGAGGCGACAACACTACCACTGCACCACTGCGCCGTCCTAGATCCAATCCATTATCCACTAGAAACACAAAAAAATTATCTCCTGAGGTCCTCATCACTTTACTCTGTAACTGTGACTGGACCCCCCTTAAAACCCTCCCAATTGACCAGGCTGTAGCATATTTCAACAAAATATTTCTACAACACCTAGACACTGTCGCTTCATTGCGCAAAATCAAGGTTAGAACCTCTACAAACCCCTGGCTCAGTAAAGAAACCAAACAAATCCTCAAGTCCACAGACACTGCCTGGCTTTACTATCAAAAAAACAAAGAAACACAAAGCCTAACTAAGTACCAAGAACTGCGCAACCGTGCAAAAAAATGCATTAGGCTGGACAAAAAAATCATACAACACAACATTACAAACTAAATACCAACACAACCCGCAAAAATTTTGGAAAAATGTAAACCAGCTACTAAAATCCACCCAAAAGACTACCCCAAACCAACCACCCTGACACTAAAGTTCCCATCGAAACACAATTCAACTCCCACTTTGTGAACTCAATTCTATCCTTAGTATCACAGGACAGTTCCTTCCTCACTATCCCCCCAACACAAATAACACTAATACAAGCTTTACCCTCAAAACAGTTTCCACCACTTCAATCACAAGCATGCTCTCCAAACTAAAAACCTCATCAACAGCAGCCGACCTACTCCCCAGCTATTTCTTGAAACTCACAGCAGATGCTATTGCTATCCCAGTCTCCACTCTCATAGACAGATCAATTGTTGAAAACTATGTGCCCAGACTCTGGAAAATATCCTATGTTACACCCATACATAAAGGTGGGACCTCCACTGAACTTAACTACAGACCCATTGCTTTACTCTCCCCCCTGGCCAAAATCCTAGAAATATGCATCCATACCCATATGCTAAACAATCGCCTAGTCAGCAACATCCTGTCACCTACTCAGCATGGTTTCAGACCTGCCCATAGTACCACTACAGCCCTCTTCTGCTTCACAGACACAGTAAACCATCTCAAAAATGAAGGCCTACAGGTGTCAACTGTTTTTTTTTTATATGTCCAAAGCATTTGACACAGTCTCACACCAAATCCTGCTAAACAAACTAAACCAATATCATCTATTAAATTCCACTCTTACCTGGTTCCAAAGCTACTTAACTGACAGGTACCAAGCTGTGAAATGGGAAAATTCTCTCTCTCCTCAGCTGCCCATAACTATAGGAGTCCCACAGGGTTCTATCTTAGGACCACTACTATTCACAGTCTTCACAAATGACCTCCATACCTCCACACAGCATGCATCTATAATTCAGTATGCAGATGACACTACCTTAATCTGTGCTGCACAAAACATTCCCACCCTCCTGCAAATAACTCATCTAGCATTCTCTGACGTTGAAAACTACCTTACCAAAGTCCAACTTATCCTCAATCCAAAGAAAACTCATCTTATGATTATAACCAGTTCTAACAAAAACACTAAGTCAGTTCACTATCTACTCCACAAATACTACTCCAGTTGCTCCAGTGGCACAGGCTAAGCTACTGGGAATAACCATAGACTCCCACCTAAAATTTGATAGTCATCTCAACTTAACTATTAAAAAAGTACATGTCAAACTGGGGTCACTCTACCGTATCAAACCAATTCTTACCAACAACACAAGATCAGTCATTGCTCACTCCCAACTTCTATCCACCCTGTTCTATGCATCTCGCATTCTGACTAATCTCAATAAAACTGAACTAAGCAAAATGGAAGCCTGCTATAACAGAATTGCCCGCTTTGCTGCAAATTGCTCATATAGAACTCATCACTGTACTGCTTTGAGACAGCTCCACTGGCTTGAACTGCTCAACCTCCTAACCTACAATCAGCTCTGCCTCTGTCATTCTACCTATTACTTCCCCAATAAGTGTCCTGCCCTCAAAAACCTAGTACAACATCACTCAGCCAAAAGGCCTCTTAGATCATCAAGCAAACTACTACTAGAAGTCACCAACAGCTACAATAGCTTTGGAGATGCACTATATAGTAGTTCAGTGGCTAAAAAATGGAACTCTGTCCCTACTAGCATTCAAAACACATCATCCAAAGCCTCCTTTAAAGACCTCATCAGGCAACATCTCAAGCAAAGTTGGCAGTGCCATGATTGCTCCCCAGGCTTTTGAAAGCAGATAACATACATACTAAATCTATAGCACTTTATAATAGTTTTCAATCTTACTCACAAACCCTGGCTAATCTACAATGTATGTACTGTACCTGTGTACTATGTATATATTCTACCTATGTTCCAGATTTCAGCTGTACACCACAAATCTATTAATTATCTTTATTTTTAAAATTAATATTTTTTTGTTTGTTCTCTCCACTGTAACTGTTTATGTGCCGCATACCACTGTAAAAACATGTCTCTTGTAATTTGTGTGTATACTGATCATGTCTAAATAACTAAATGTGTCTGTCATTTTTCTTTGTGGAGCTTTTCTCCCCGGGCCTCTGCTGAAAAAGGGCCTTTTCAGCTCAGTCAGACACCCCCGGTTAACAAATGTAAAATAATAATAATACTAAAATAATTTACTGGTAGAATTGGAGTATTACATGGACTTGTTGTAGGTACTATAATTCCTTGTTGTACTAAGGCAGAAATGACGGGAGCAATACCAGATTTGGCCTCTACTGTCAAAGAGTACTGTGGTACCTGAGGTAACTTTGCTCCGGGTTTTAAAGCTATTTTGACAGGAGTAGCTGAAATCAGAAATCCGACGTCATTATGATGAGTGGTCCATAGATGAGAGGGCAATTAATTTAGGTGTTTATTCTTATCAAGGTCAGACTGCATACACATTGTCTGCAGAGTGACATTTTCATCTAAAGTAGCCAAAATACTATCTTATTTATCTGAAGGTACTTGTAAATATACTCCTTCAGCAGTACAGAAAATGGTTGCTCCCATCTTACAGAGCAAATCTCTTCCCAATAAATTTAAAGGTGCTGAGGGTCCTACTAAAAATGCATGGTTGTCTTGTAAGGGTCCCAAAGTTACTGGGACTGGGACAGTTTCAGAATATTCAATAGGAATGCCAGAAACACCTACCCCTCTAGTTATGTTATTAGAGAGGGGGACATTTAATACTGTTTCACCAGCTAACATAGATTTGGATGCCCCAGTGTCAATCAAAAATGGGTACGGTTTACTTTTGACAAGTAACATAACATGTGGTTCATCTTGATCCACAGGGATAAAGGGGGCACAACTGCTGTTTTGAGATTAAGTTCAAGTTTAGGCTAAAATTAAGTTAAAAACTTGTTCCCAAGTTTTCATTTTATTGTCTTTTTTCCGACCTGCATCAATTATCATTTTGTGAGCTAACAAATGTTTTATAGCCATTTTCTTGAATCCTTCCCATGTGATAGTCAGTCTATCTATCCGTTTAGATGCTATATAGAGTTTAATTAGTGAAAATAGTGTAATAAGTGTATTGATTTGGATTTTGGTTAGATTTGAGGTTGTAATATGAAGAAGTGGAAACTCCCATGTCAGTATTGCCTTTTTGTAGCCTATTTTTTGTAACTGAAGTTTTAGGGAGTTCCACAATTTGTATACACATTTGCAGCTCCAGAATATATGTATTAAATCTGCTTCTTGTATCTCACAGTATGGGCAGAATTGTAAGTTGGAGGAGTTAAATTTGTGTAATATGGTACGAGTGAAGTAAGTATTATTGTAAATCATAAGCTGGGTGTATGTTAATTTTTTTAATGGTGTTACTTTAAGGATAATTCCATCGCAAGGGACAGCTGCTGTTCCATTAGGGATGGGTTCTTTTTAAGCCAATATTTTGAATAAAGTAGATTATTTTGATATTTAGTGCCATTTATCATTTTATATGTATTTGAAAGCATTTTATTCCCAGATAGCATAATTTCCCATAAATATTCACAATTATTCATATCTGTTATATTTAGTTTAGGGTTTTGTAGGTAGTTATAACATAATTCTTTAATTTGTCTCAGCATAATCATGTAGGATTTTGGTAAATTAAGATGTGTACCTACTTCTGTAATTGAATGTTTAATATATGGGAATAAATCTTGGATTTTCATGTTTTTTAGTAAGGGATACCTATTGAGGTTTATCATAGTGTTACTGAGTTTTAAATTAGGGTTTTTGTGTATTGGTTGAATGGTTTCCATTGCTGTTCCAAGATTTATAGAGTTGAATAGTTTTTGTGTTTCAAAATGGAGTGTCTTAGAGGGTCAGGAATCTTGTATGTTCCTATATCTTTAGGTTTTAATAATAGGAGATCTCTAGGGTTAATATCTAATGTTTTTGATATAGTTATGGTATATTATGATTCAAGCTGGGGACCATTTGTTGGATACTGGCAAATGTTCCGCTATTTTTTTTGGATTTTACTGCAGTTGATGATCATATAATAAAGTTTAAAGTCTGGTAGGTTTAATCCCCCTTTAGATTTTGGAAGTGATAATTTTTGAGAAGCAATTCTTGCTTTTTTGGGTTCCCCTAAGAATTTAGCTAATGAGGTGTTTAGTTGATTGAAGAATTTGTTGTGTATTATTACTTGGGTGGACGTATATGCATATAGTATTCTCGGTAGTATATTCATTTTGATTATGGATATTTTGGCCAGAAAGGGTAGTTTAAGGTTTTTCCATCTATTATAATCTTGTTCTATATTTTGCCAATTGTTAAGAATATGGTTCTGGTAGAAATCTTGGAGAATTGATCAATTGCTTTTAGTAATTTAGGTATATCAGAGCTTGTGGTAGTAAAGTAAATGTTTAGGTCATCAGCAAAGGTGGTAAGGAAGATTTTAGTGTTAAAGATTTTGGGGGGATTGTGATAGATGTTTTGTTTAATGTGTAGGAAGAGTGGTTGTAGATAGAGATTAAATAGAAAAGGGACAGCGGACATCCTTGTCTTGTCTCATTTTTAATCACGATTTTTGTTTTTTATAAGATTTTGTTAATGCATAGATTTGTGTATAGTTTATCATAAAGTATTTTGATTATTTCAATGAATTTGCGGTGGTGGTGCTGTGGTAGCACTGTCGCCTCACAGTATGACATTGTCCTGTTCGATTCTCAGCTAGAGTGTCTTCTGTCTGGAGACATGCGTGAATGGGCGTACCTTCGTTGAAGGTTGTGCATCAGGTCTGGCAACTCGACATGTAAAAATCTCCTGCCAATCATTAGCAGATCCGAGTTCCACTGTGGCGACCCCTAACCGGAAAAAGCTGAAAGACACAACGATGAATTTGTTGGGGAAATTAAAGACCAATCTTTTCTAATCTGCTCTGATTGGTTCCTATAGTTATCATGCAATATTATATATGCCCGACTGATTATCTCTTCTTTATCAAGAGCTTGTGTTTTAGATTCAACTAAAAACTCTTCCAGAGCAGATCTTTCACTTAGGATTTACCTGTCTCTTATTTTGTCTATACACTGATATCAATCCCTGATAAGGAAAGCCATTCTCTGGACTACTGTCCAAATGTCTTCTTCACCTCTTCCCAGCCTATTACCCTTCTTTCTATAGTTATTTGCTCACAATACCTCGGTTCCTTTGTCAGTTTCCTCCAGTAAATTCCAAGCCCTTCTTGCCTAGTGTCTGTACCCCCTAAATGCAGTCATCCCTATCTGCAGAATCTCCTTTTCCATTCAGATAATACTAAACCACTTTGTTTTGTTGGAAGCATCAATTTATCCCATTTTGCCCTTGCCCTGTTCTCCTCTCAGATAAATTCCTTCAACTCTTCAGTGATTATTGCCCACAAATTCTCCTCTGGTTGATAAAAATATTCCTGACCTCTGTACAAATCTAAAGGGACTAAAACATTTTCACTGCCTGTACCTTGCTATCCATGTCCAGTAATAAGAGCTTCCAGTTTCTCCGTTTTTGTATTATCTTTTGTTTAGTCTCTTCTCACATATCCTTAGCTTCTCCAGCATTGGTCTGGTCTGTGTTTGGCTACAGAAAAATAAAAAAAAATGAACTGTGAAATATCAAATGGAAGACAGTGAAACTGGCAATTACTGAACAGCGACATCATTGAAAATATATTCATCAAATGTCCATAGTTGGCCAACAGCCAGGAAGTAACACTTGCCTATTCCCCACTGTAGTGTGATCTCTAACTTGGTATATATAGTTAGAGATGGTGAAGGGGGTGTAGCCCCCACAACAGGGGGTATGGAGGCACAGCCCCCACCTTGGTTGGTTGTGTTTGTGATGTTGGCTGACTGTGGACATTCGATGACTTTTTTCTGTGATGTCTTTCTTCGATAATTGTCAGTTACACTGTCTTCCATTCAATATTTTGCTGTTTGGGGGGTTTATTTTTTGGTAGCTGAACATAGATCCTACTGGTCATGGCAACCTATTCGCCAAGTACAAGTTATCTGCTTGACTATTTATGACAAAAGTTCCACTCCCCATTCCCTTACTAGGTACCAGAGTCCAATGTATTAGGTCTCATGCACTGTCTGTCATATCCGAGTGCACAACTGCACTGAGTACCATAATGTAGCACTTACTTCATGTCTGCCAGTGAGGTGTTGCACATCACTGTTGCCCACATTACTTACTGTATGTGTGCTGTCAGTATCCTGTGTCATATAGTCTGCAAACACTTTAGGGTGGGAACCTCAGATCTCAAACTTACCTTTGCATAGTTTTCTATATTGTAGGTACTGTAATTACATCTGTCCATCCCTATACCTGTATAACTTTGCATGTGAGTCTTGTCTACTGAGTAAGTGGCATCTGCTTCTTAGTTCACAGGATAGCATTATGGTGAGTCAACAGTGAGAAACATTCTAAAGTTATGGCGACAAATAACATATGACGTGCATAACCAGTTCATAGCGCTGTACACTGTTATGACTACAGTGCTTGGTCAAAACGCCAAGGAAACTCCCAGTGACAATTTCTTTTTAGTTTGTAATGTTGGAAACATTTTTTTTTTTTTTTAATAAAACAGCCCTTGCCCTGTTTTCTGCAAGTGCTATTACACCTTTATTATTCACCTGGCAGCTGGAACACAGGCCTGCTGTCTTAAGTGACAGACAACATCATCTCCATACTACACTGCAGCATTAGTACTAGAACATGAATCCAGTCACTTGATATGGGAATAGAACCTGCAACCTTTTGATCTTCTTGGCATCAAATACTAGTGGTCATACTGCTGTGGTACTGACACTACTGTATGTATAAAGAAGGGGAGGCTTATCCCACGCTGTCAGAGTAAGCACAAATAAGTAGTGTGAAATTATTTGTCTGCTGTGTCATGAATGTAAAATGACGATACTTGCAATAGGCATAAGAGAGCCATATCTGTTCTTAGGTTTTTCTTATTGTACCAGAGGGTAGACCTTGTTTAATGAACTGCAACTTGAAGAATATGACAAAGAATTGATTTGCTCATTGTTAAACCTCTTACCATTATTTGAAAGGGTGCTTATGTTTGGCATCCACACATATGCATGTGCTGATTAAATTTTCAAGAACCTGCAAGCTAAGCATGAGTTTTTAGTTACAAAGCAACTAAGTGGCAGTCTGTCTTCAAAACAAGCCAGTGAGATGTCAGTACTCGAGTCTATGGTGGTACATTTCATTGGAGCAATACACATACAGCATAAAAGGCAGACAGAAATTTGTTAATCTTACCTGTATCCTTGTTGTTGTGCATTTCCATTGCTGAAATAGTTTCTAAGAAAAATCCAAGATATTTAAATAAAATGACTTTTCCTATTGTAGACGAAAAAGTTCTGTATGCCTCAGCTTTTCAGGAATATGTCTGAGCTTTGAAACTAAAATGAGGATTCGTAACTAGGCAGTGGGCCTTTGCAGTAGTACAAATGAAAATGAACAAAATATAACAAAGCTCGGACCCAGGTAGGCTAGGTAAAAAACTTTAACAAAACAAAGGTGGCAAAAAAAAACTGCTAAGCACTTTCAAAGTACAAGCCCTCTTCATCAGACAATTGCATCATAAAAACTATTCACTTTAAAAACATAGCATAACCAATCAGAATGCATCTAATGCATACATTAACAACACCCTAGTGCTTAAAGGGTCGTGTATAAAGAAATGGTTTCAACGATATAGCTTCATTAATGCCAGGTACTTTATCAGCTTGGAAGTACAAAATCCACTTTTGTTCACAAGCTTCCATTCTTATTTTAATATTTCCTCCCCTGACATCCACATTTATTAGCTCTAAGATGAAAAATGTAAAGTTATGTTGTGTACCTGACGTAATCACATGTTTCGCTAATGCACTGGTATCACTACCATTCCTGATGTCTCTAATGTATTCCTGTATGCGTTCTCTAAGTGACCTATTGGTTTTACCAATATAATAGGGCTCTAAACCTTGTCATCACAATGAACAAAACATGCTGGAGGAATAGGTTCCTGACCCAGAGACTCCCCATACTCTGGAATCGACTGCCCATACATGTCAAGCAGAGCGCCTCCTTGGTGCTCTTCAAAAGGAATCTTGATGATTGGATGGGAGATAGGAAATTCACCCCGGGGATCACGTCATTTGCCCTACAAGACAGTGGTCCAGGGAAGTAAATATTGCAGGAAGAAATATCCAGGGAATTATTATGGCTAGGCTTGTATAGGCCCAAGGGCCGATAGCCTAGTACCAACCTATGAACCTATGAACCTATAGGCACCACAAACAGTGCAGAAACTATAATAAACCAGATTAGTAGATGAACAATCTGCATAAAACAAAACTTAGTTGAGTAGTGTAATACTGGATGTGTAAAATTAGCCCCTGTAAATATATATTTACAGATGTTACAATGCCTACACATATGTGTACCTAATCTATGAGAAGATGTGGCTAATACAATTATCTTGTTTCCTATAGTATAGATGCCTCTTAAGCAATTTATTATTCTTAAAAGAAAATTGTGGTGTAACAGTGACAACATCCCTAAGTTCTTCATTAGCAGATAAAATAGTCCAGTGCTTCTTAATCACATCACAGATGGCACCTACATCACTAGAAAAAGTCAAAGGGAACCTCGTGGTGTTAGTCATTGTTGTCACTGGAACATCAGCAACAGTTGTTTTTTTAGAAAAATAGGGTTTACCTACCCCATCCCTCATGAACAAAACAAACTTTATACAGGAATTAATGTCATTCTCTTTATAACCCCTTGCCAAAAAATCAAGTTTTAAATCATTAAATGCTGACTGTAAAAGCCGCTCATCATTATGAAGCCTCATAGTTCTACGGAATTGAGATTTCAGTACATTATGTGATACATGGCGGGGATGCATACCATTTTCATGTGGGTATGCATTTTTCCTTGTTTCTTTCCTAAGCATACTCGTGGATACCCCACCCAGATCTGTTTTACATATGCTCACATCTAGAAAATCCATCTCAAACTTGGAATACTTAACTGAAAACTTAAGAAATTAAGTAGTAGTATGCAGATAGTCAACAAATCATGATAGCATAGCTTTAGAACCAACCCACAGCATAAAAACATTGTCAACAAAATGTTTATACCATAACAAATGAGGAACAAGCTTATTGCCCATAAAAATATATTTTTTCTCCCATTGGGCCAACGCAAGGTTGGCGTAGCTGTTGGCACAAGCTGTGCCCATCGCTATGCCAACCTTCTGCAAATATAAATCACCATTAAACAAAAAAACATTATTTTCTAGAATAATTTCTAGGAGGCTGCAGATGAGATTGTTCTTAACATTAGAATATATTTTCAATTCATTTAATAAAGTTCTAACATTTTCAACACCCCAGTGATTAGGTATAATGGTGAATAATTAAGCTATATCCATGGTCACAAAATAAAAATCAGCAATGCTATCAGTAGATTCAATAACAACAAACAAATCCTCTAAGAATGTTTTAGTGTCCTTAAGGATAGCCTCCACATTAGCCATAACAGGATTCAGATTCTTCTCCACAAAGATTGAGATTGTTTCTGTTACCTACCCCCTGCTGGAAACTATAGGACGCATGGGGGGGTTACATATGTGCTTATGGATTTTAGGAAGTCTAAAAACTACAGGAATGGTGGGATGTTCTATTGAAAAATATTTAAACAGATCTTCTGTGATACCGTGTTATCAATAAATCAAAAATCAAGAATAATACCTTCTCAATAATTGCTTGTACTGTAGGTCTGTACATAATGACAAATGTATCTCTATCTTGCGATAATTCACCCATTTTTAAATTATATATGTCTTTATCTAAGACCACTATACCCCTGCCTTTATTGGCAGGGTGGATCTGTAAAGATTTTGCTTATTTCAACTGTTCAATTGCTTCATACTCTGTATTATTTAAGTTATAAAATTCATTTTTAATATTATTGTTTGCAAACATCTCTCTAATTTCTTTCACACACCTAGACAAAACTCTCAGCATTAGGATGTATTTTTGGAACATATACACTAGGTTTACAAAAAGGATTCGCATTATTATGTGATTCATTTCTAAACCTTTCTGTAATACTAATATTTCTAGCAAACGTTTTTAAATTGAATAAAATGTCAACCGAATATGACCTCCTGTAAGGTATAAATGACAGCCCTTTGTTTAAGAGAGAAAGCTGGGCTTCAGTAAGTACAAACGAGGAAATAGTGACAACTAAACTACTTGTGAGCTGCTTCTCATGTTCCTCATAGCTCCTCTGTCTTCCATGGGTCGGAGTTGCAGAACTCTCCCTCTTCTTCACTGGCTCCACGACCTTGCCCCTCATACCCTCATTGTAATAGGAAGTGTTCCTCCGAGGGAAAAAGGGGTTGGGTAGTTAAAACTGATGGTCCTTGTGCTATAATTTCTACATTATCAGATGCCATTCCTGCAACTGTAACCCCAGAATGGACTCTGGTGGTAAGGGGAGGGACTTCCTCTTCAGAACAAGAAGACCGATTGGTCAGTACTTCCGTTGTCATGGTAGCAGGCACAGAATGCGAAGAAGAAACATTCCTTGTAGTATTCTGAACATCATTAACAGACAAAACATTATTCAATTCATTTGTCTGTCTGGAAGTTGTATCACATGATACAGTACATTCAAGACATGACCAGGCAAACACTTCACCTTTACTGAAGTCAGTAATGTCTCTTTGTAATTTCTTGGTTTTGGTAGCAAGAAGCCACTTATCATAGGCAGTGATATGCTCATACAAATTATCTAGACTGTCCATTATAATATCAGCTGCAAAGTTGGAAACAATAAACTGCTATAGATCTTTAATCTCTTCTTTCAGTAGAGTTTCACGTGGACTAAAAGAATCAATAAGCAAAGCCATGTATTCATTGCTGAGTTTCCAGTTAAGCATTTGCCACTGTTGGCATGTTCAATACATGCAGCCCCCTCAGAATTACCTTGTTGTGCAGTTCTGCCTCCATGTAAAGTCTTTGCCATTGAAGACTTTTAAACTCATGCAGATTGTTCTAAATCTGCCTGTATTTAGATAAAAATGCCAACCGTTGTCCTTCATAAGCATGCGGTGCTTCAAAAAAAGTATATACACTTTATGCATTGCTGCTTAGCTAGGGTTAACCTATTCCCGGCACCATAAGTCTGCTTTTCAAATTTTCCCTTAGAACTAGCCAGTTTTTTTAGTTTTAGCACTAAAGTCTGTTTCTTTGAGCTCAGCACTTGCTCAGAACTCATTGTAATCATTAAATAAGCAAATACAAATTACTACAGCGCTCAACTTTCCTCACTTGTCTAGAGGAAAACAGTTTTTAGTACTTAATAAATAAGCACCAATCCAGGCATGTCTAAGGGTCAGCTTTTTTTCTCCTGTCTACTTGATGAATCTGGGCATCTTGGGGCAATGCAACAATTGCCTCATGTACACAGACAACCTTCTCCTCCTACCACCCAGCACTACAACCTGTGAGAGATGCACTTATATAGCCAAACTGGAAGGAAAGCTCTCTTCACCAAAGACTGGACTAGACAGTCAAGAGGAGAAGGTAAACACTTGCACTACACCACACTCATCACATAGTCCCACAAAACCTACACCACCAAAACACACACATAGAAACATGAAACACACACCTACATTCACTGAGGCTCTCAATAAAAATCTACTCAAGCAACAGAGACCTCCAAAGCAGAAATGAAAGCAACCTCCACCCCCCCCCAACACAACCCAAATGACACATAGCCCACAAACTTAGTGTGCCACTCTACCACAGCCCATAAGGCATAACAACTTACCCAACACTCTAGTCATAGGTGACTCTATAGTCAGGCACACTGATGTTCCACTCACCAGGCTAAACAAGGAGAAAGTTACTGTCAGCTGCCTGTCGGGTGCCAGGATCTGCACATACATGCACTCAGGTCACTCCACAAGTACAAATATGACTCTGCCATTGGCCATGTTAGTGTGAATGACCTGAGATGTACCTCCCTGGACTACATGAAAAGAGACATGGAAGAGCTCGCTGATCTTGTAGCCCAGGCAGGTATGACCCTAGCCCTGAGCAGCATCCTGCCATCACCCAGAATGATACCACAGTACAAGGACAAAATGACTGACTTCAACAATTGGCTAAGCTTCTGGTGTCATTCTAAGGGGATCCAGTATCTGTCTGCCTGGGATGACATGATCGACAGACCACGATGCTTTGCCAGAGATGGACTGCATCTGTTGCACCTGGGATTCCGGATACTGGCTAAGGCTCTTGCCACCCCTACAGTGCCTTTTATTAGGCAAGGTTCAAATGACAAAGTCACCACCTTAATAGGTACAAGCAAGCAAAATCTGAGGGTAGTGCTACTCAGTGCTAGAATCTAAACCTCAAAATGCATCCACTCGAGGCACTCCTTACAATGGAGAACATTGACATCTGTGCAGTGACAGAGACCTGGTTCATGACTCCAGAGACCACCCCTGCATTATCAGGCTATAATTCATACCACACCTTTCGCCACCTAACCTGGACCAAAACACTAAAAGCAGAGGTGTGTCCCTATTCATTAAGGATATCCTCACTTCCCGGCTAGTTGCTCACCATAATGTATCCATGATTATCCAAGTGCAACTAACTCTGGGCAAGACTGCAATCCAAATTATAACTTGCTACAGATCCCCCACCATGCCCCAGGATTCCCACTCCTCATTTCTTGATACACTTGAAAATATTAGGGTACAACCCAATACCCTAATAATGGGTGATTTCAACTATCTCACCATTAACTGGGAAAACTACTCATGTACCAACTCTTTTGTGCAACATTGTCTGGAATTCATAAATTCCAATGCCTTGGATCAACTTATCCACAACCCCACCAGGGGCAGCAATATCCTAGACCTGGTCATTACCAACATGGGTGACCGGTGTTCCATACCAGAAGTCAATTCCTTGTTTGTCAGATCCGACCACAAGCTAATCACCCTAGACATCCACATCCCACCCCACCCCCCATTAGAGAAACCACTGTAAAATATTTCTCCAAAACCAACTTCACTCTTCTTAAGACAGAAGTGGCAAACTTCACGACACCCATGCAGACGAACAATAGAGGTACAACTGCTGAATCCTACACAAATGCACTTTATAAGCACTTACATGAGTGCATGGATCGTGGTATCCCTAACAGAACCAAGATGCTATCCTCCAAAAAAAGGAAGCCAATCTGGTGGTCCTCTGCCATAAACAAACTCTACAACAGAAGAAAGAAACTGTTGCAAAAAAGAGTAAAATCCCATGATTGGAGGAACTCCCTGGTCAACCTCAGTAAGAAGCTGAGATCCCTCATGAAATCATCCAAAGCTAGTTATGAAAACAAAATAGCCACTGATTCTAAAGACAACCACAAAGTATTCTATAGCTATGTCAAGAATCTCGATGGCAACACTCAGATATGCTTTGCGTTACAACACAATGGCACTAAATATACAGGACCAACTGATATTGCCAACATCCTAGCAGATAGGTTCAGTGCTAACTTTACCTCCCTCTCACCCCCTAAAGGATCCATCTCTATACCGGAAGAATGCAAAGTTCCTGTAATCATGGCTGCACAAGTAAAATCCACACTCTCCAAAGCCAAGAACACAATATCCATGGGACCTGACAACATCCCAGGCTGCATTCTACATGAACTGCAGAATGAACTGGCACCCCACCTAAGCACCATGTTTGATAATAGCCTCAACTCAGACTTTGTACCCACTGAATGGCGCATAGTGACGGTTATCCCACTCCACAAAGAGGGAACCACCATGGACCCCGGGAACTACCGCCCCATTAGCCTAACAAGCCTGGTCTGCAAGGCCATGGAATGTATCATCATGGATCTTATACACAAAGACATTGGTAATCTCCAAACTCTGGACCCCACCCAGTTCGGGTTTGTAAAAGGCAGATCATGCCACCTTTGTTTTACTAAAGTTTTTTACCTAGCCTACCTGGGTCCAAGCTTTGGTATATTTTGTTCATTTTCATTTGTACTACTGCAAGGACCATTGCCTAGTTGTGAATTCTTATTTTAATTACTTGTTTTTTTTTGCAACTGGCAGTATGGCAGAAGGAAATTCAGCTGAGTTGGACTATAATCCAATCAGGAATCATGGTTTGAAGATGCCAGTGGACCCATTCATCAAGGATTCTGTTGTTGGAAATGAATCCTTTATATGAACTACAAATAGTAAGGAATTACAAAGAGACATTACTGACTTCAGTAAAGGTGAAGTGCTTCCCTGGTCACATCTTGAATGTACTGTATCATCTGATACAACTTCCAGACAGACAAATGAATTGAATAATGTTTCATCTGTTAATGATGTTGAGAATACTACAAGGAATGTTTCTTCATTTCATTCTGTGCTTGCTACCATGCCAACGGAGGTATTGACCAATCGGTCTTCTCGTCCTGAAGAGGAAGTCCCTCCCCTTACCACCAGAATCCATTCTGGGGTTACAGTTGCAGGAATGGCATCTGATAATGTAGAAATTATAGCACAAGGACCATTGGTTTTCACTACCCAGCCCATTTTTCCCTTGAAGGAACCACTTCCTATTGCAACAAGGGTACAAGGGGCGAGGTCACGGAGCCAGGGGAGAAGAGGGAAAGTTTGGCAACTGCGACCCATGGAAGAGAGATGAGCTACGAGGAACACAAGAAGCAGCTCGCAAGTAGTTTAGTTGTCAATATTTCATCATTTGAACTTACTAAAGCCCAGCTTTCTCTCTTAAACAAAGGGCTGTCATTTATACCTTCCAGAAGATCAGATTTGGTTAACGTTTTATTCAATTTAAAAATGTTTACTATAAATATTAGTATTGCAACAATGTTTAGAAATGAATCACATAGTAATGTGAATCCTTTCTGTAAACCTAGAGTATATGTTCCGAAAATGCATCCTAATGCTGAGATTTTTGTCTAGGTGTGTGAAAGAGAAATTAGAGAGATGTTTGCAAACAATAATATTAAAAATGAATTTTATAACTTAAATAATACAGAGTATGAAACACTTGAACAGTTGAAAGCAGCAAAACTTTTAGAGATCCGCCTTGCCAATAAAGGCAGGGGGTATAGTGGTCTTAGATAAAGATCTATATATTTAAAAGATGGGTGAATTATTGTAAGAAAAGGATACATCTGTTATTATACATAGACCTAAAGTACAAGTGATTATTGAGAAGGTATTATTCTTGATTTTTGATTTATTGATAACACGTTATCACAGAAGATCTGTTTAAATATTTTTCAATAGAACATCCCACCATTCCTGTAGTTTGTGGACTTCCTAAAATCCATAAGCACATATGTAATCCCCCCCATGCATCCTATAGTTTCCAGCAGGGGGTGGGTAACAGAAACTATCTCAATCTTTGTGGAGAAGAATCTGCATCCTGTTATGGCTAATGTGGAGACTATCCTTAAGGACACTAAAACATTCTTAGAGGATTTGTTTGTTGTTATTGAATCTACTGATAGCATTGCTGATTTTTATTTTGTGACCATGGATATAGCTTAATTATTCACCGTTATACCTAATCACTAGGGTGTTGAAAATGTTAGAACGTTATTAAATGATTTGAAAATATATTCTAATGTTAAGAACAATCTCATCTGCAGCCTCCTAGAAATTATTCTAGAAAATAATGTTTTTTTGTTTAATAGTGATTTCTATTTGCAGAAGGTTGGTATAGCAATGGGCACAGCTTGTGCCAACAGCTACGCCAACCTTGCGTTGGCCCAATGGGAGAAAGAGTATATTTTTATGGGCAATGAGTTTGTTCCTCATTTGGTATGGTATAAATGTTTTGTTGATGATGTTTTTATGCTGTGGGATGGTTCTGAAGTTATGCTATCATGATTTGTTGACTGTCTGCATACTACTACTTCATTTCTTAAGTCTTCAGTTAAATAATCCAAGTTTGAGATGGATTTTCTACATGTGAGCATATGTAAAACAGATCTGGGTGGGGTATCCACAAGTACTTTTAGGAAAGAAACAAGGAAAATGCATACCCACATAAAAATAGTATGCATCCCTGCCATGTATCACGTAATGTACTGAAATCTCAATTCCGTAGAACTACAAGGCTTCATAATGATGAGCAGCTTTTACAGTCAGCATTTAATGAATTAAAACTTGATTTTTTGGCAAGGAGTTATAAAGAGAATGACATTAATTCCAGTATAGAGTCTGTTTTGTCCATGAAGGATGGGGTAGGTAAACCCTATTTTTCTAAAAAAAAACAACTGTTGCTGACGTTCCAGTGACAGCAATGACTAACACCACGAGGTTCCCCTTGACTTTTTCTAGTGATGTAGGTGCCATCTGTGATGCGATTAAGAAGCACTGGAATATTTTATCTGCTAATGAGGAACTTAGGGATGTTCCCCCGGATTCATGAAGCTTGGCGCAAGGCCGGTGTAAGGCCTGCGCCGGCCGTGCGGCATATAAATGGTGTAGTAGTGCCATATGCATATTAATGAAGGTGCGCTGCCAACACATCCACGTGCATAGGACATGTGCGCGAGTGCATGGGGCATTACTAAGCTGCGCCCGGAGGTGTGTCAATGTTGGCTGGCGATGAGCAACCTAAACTGCTGAATATTATAGCCTGCCTGCAATAGTAATCGAACCTATCAGTGTCCGTGGATAATGAAACGTATGCAAAGCATGCAAGACAGTTCCCGGCCACACAAAATGGAGAACCAAACAGAAATGCACGCAACACAATATGAGTTTCCGTCCATGGAACAAATGATATTTAAAATTGTGTGTCTGTAATGTACTGCACTGTCAGTAGTTATACCCAGTGGAAGTGAAGCGCATCATGTCAGCGCGCCACCAATACACACGTCTAGCCCCATGGGCATGGTCACCAGCAGTCCCGCAGTGGTAGTGATAGTACACAGCTGGGCAGTTGTGGCTATATAACAACCATAAAGAAACCTGACAGTCCAAATTGTATACCAAACACACACAAACATATGTATATTAAAATGTGCTATACACATGAACAGGAACGTAACCGTCACATACACATACGATGCTATATGCGGAACTGGGATATCCAAAAGCAGAACCCATGCATGCAAATGCAATATGCAACAACCCCTGTATAGCACATAACCCGCACCCATGTCCGAATGTCCACCAAATCCAGCTACCAGCCTTGCGCAGCCGTACACCTACACATAGCGAGTATTCCCCATATGTAGTAGGAAGTATCGTCCTAGGCAGTGTCAGGATTGCAAATATGTATCCCACGTTTGTAAACATCCCATCACAGTTACGTAAATCCAAATGCCCGCGTGTTCATGTTTCGGCAAAATGTGTGTACATCCCACGTGGGATAAGTAACCTGTTGAAACCTCAGAGTTGTTTACACGCCACGGTGTCCAGTACTGTACACATCTGGACAAAACATGTATGTGTAGTCATGGTACTGTTCAGTTTCTACACAGACATGCAAAACATAGGGTGTTGAAAATACGCAGGATGGAACAGCTGTCCACCATGCAGGTCACTCCACTAGGGTTGCCACCTGTTCAGATGGCCAAGGTGGGACATCCCTTGTAGAAATGTGAGAATTTGCAGGATAAAACATACCCCCGGCCAGTGCAAAGGACAGAATTACACTTGTATGCCAAGATAAAAGCTTATTCCATAGCATTTGAATAGCTTATGCTATCCCAAATAATAGTTATGTGTACCAGATACAAAATACCTGTATCATGCAACTAGTAAAGAAAATAAGAAATATATTTTTGTCTTAAAATCATAGGACATTTGCCATGTCTTAGGTTTCATCGCAGGACACAACTGTCCAAAGTGGGACCTCCCCTCGCAAAGAGGAACAGGGGGTAACCCTACTCCCCACTGAATTATCGACAGTATATATTCAACTCAATCACATACCGACACCACCTCTCAACCTATTACAGCAACAAAATCTGGACAAAGCCTAAAAGGATGGGTGGACAAATAGGGACAGATGTAATTAATGCTCTCACAAACTTCGAAAGTTCACAGAATAATAGTATGTACATAAGCATGAAATGTTGTGAAGGATGTGGGGTAGTCCCCAGTATTACAGAGGTCAGTACATTTATACTGTAACAAACCGTTGCATATGTTGACTGTACTACTGCATACCTGTAGTGAATTCATAGTTAAGTCATGTGCAAAATAATAATCCTCATAAGAATGAATACAGGAAATAGTCAAATGTGAATGGAAACACCACTCACCGTGGTATATGTATTGTAACCACCCCCACCCATATTATGTATTGCCAACAGTCTAAGCTGCTGACAGGTGCCCAAACACCTGTGTCTGTAAACACAGATAAAATATTTAAAATGGAGAAACCATGTCCATGTGCTTTGTCTGACATTTGAACACAGTCAGGGCAGTTCTGTTCACCAGGTGGACAAGCCTAAACCCAGATCACCACATGAACACCCTGACAATTAAAGACCTGTATGTGTCAGGACTATAAGCCTTGGGGTTCTGAATATCCCTGCAGTAATTAAATATGCAGCTTGGGTCCAGAGCAGTAGGGAATAGGGAATGTGTAACATGTAGTACCGCATTTTTCCCAGCAGGAGAATGGATGCCTGTGTCGTAAGTGAAGTGGTGAGGCATATGTTAATGTAGCTATGTACTATGGGTATGCATATAAATGAGTCAGAACACCAAACGTATAGTGGTTACAGCATCCGGCCAACGTGAATGCAGTCCCGGTTCAACTACGACTACAGCACATATAATGTGAAAGTGTAATGAATGCGTCTGTGCTGTACAGACAGTTAAATATGTAAAGGTGAACGTGTGTTTCGCATACGTCCGTTAACCGGATTACAGATAATATACTGGTACTGTCACAAGTAATAAAGCCCACGTAAGCACAAAGACTTAGTAAACATATGTAACCCACAATAAGGATATGCATGTGCGCCTGCGCATAACCCACAATAAGGAAATGCAAGTGCGCCTGTGCATGTGTGATCCACTCACAGCATAGTAAATGAATGCTGTTTCCCATGGCTCAAACTTGTTAACCCCGTAAAGTATGAAACCGGACAAAGGCATGCAAACTACCGGTACAAATAGGGACAAACCCCAGATATGTGCCAGAACAAACATAGAAAGTGGATAGAATAACGGGTGTGTCAGTAGCATGGATTCTCTGAAGGGTATGCAGTCGTAAGTCTCAAATGAAATGCCACTACATTGCCAGACAGACACAGGTTTATGTAAAACACACCGAAGATAAAGAGGCAACCAGCTGTACACTCTGCGACAATCTGTACAGTGGAAAGATATGGTATGGATATAGATATATGTGTATACACATAATCCACAGACGTAAACCAAAGCAAGTTATGAAATGAGGATTGTACATGTATATATGTATACACAACAGACATATGTCCTGTAGATATGACATATGTACATAAATAGGCCACGTTATAGCTAATATGGGTAGACAAACAGACATGCACGAAAGGTGAATAAACCGCTGCATTCCAAACCATTGGCCAGAAAGTGACAGTCCAGCAAGTTCTACACTTTAAACATGCAGATAGGTTTCCATTGCAGGACCCCAAAAATTGATCCATACGTAGTGTCAACCGACATTGACGCAAAATAAGTGACCTCAGCAAATACGATATAGCTGTACATGCAACAGTAGCAGGTGCAAGGGTGATGACACATGTGTCGATAGAATATATGAGGTACGAACTGATATCCAGAGAGTGGGGAGTGCATATAAGTGTCTCCACACTTCAGTACCGCACATGTGTAATGGGTACTGTAGAGGGTTGTCAGGTATGGGAATCATGGGTATGCAGAAATGGGCCTAGGTGTTGTTTGGCAGAGATTTCGAAGGGCTGCCCCGTGGGAGTGATGTGGGTATAGCACACGCCTATATTCTCAATAATGGGGCAAACCATCCACTGGATATTGAGTAAACCATTTTGGCAATTTGTAGGACCCTATATCAGTGTCATGTAGGCGATTATCATGGATGGACATGCGCACGACCAAGATGGTACCCATAACTGGCAAACTGTCAGAATAACACAGCTGCACTAAGGCATAGTACATGAAATACAAATAGGGACTATATTAGATATACCCCAGACAAAGTCAGAATGTTGTGAGAATACTGGTGTAGCCAGGAATACGTATGTTATGAGTGTTACTAATCATGTAATGGAAATGTCAGTCACTATTATCTAACCGCACAGTTCGTAATGCCTTGCCAGCAATTTACCAGAAAGGCACATTACTATGACAAATGTAACAAGGGCAAAGGTCAAACGTCAGGGCGTTTACCCATAATGTGTACAGGTTAGGGGTATGAAGGTAACATGTTCAAAATACATGTACAGAACTAGTGATACTAGGTGGACAGGTGAGAAGAAAGACATCAGGACAAATGAGAAAACATGTACAAGTCATACGCATGTACTCCGACAAATGTGAATGACAACGTATGCCCTGTGAATGTCAATGTGGAAGGTTAATAGACACAAAAGTAATGTGTCCCTCAGGGTGTCATGCAGTGTCACCGTAACAATGTCCAGTCCCCCATACTCGTACATGAGCTCTGCCACTGACGGAAAGCGCAAATACCGGCACACACATACGGTACATGATAGACCAATTAGTGTGGATAAGCAGCTGTTGGCCTGTGTGAGGAATACAACTGTCTGGGTGGGTGTATCCTGCAATATAAATGTAATGGCATGTGGCCTGTGATGCCGCCATACTGTGTGTGTATTGGTGTCAGAAAGTTGATATCTTGTATCAGACACATACTCCGCAACTGTACAGATTTACGCAGAATGTGCAGAGTTCTGTCTCATATGTTTGGTGTGTTCCACGTAACATCAGTAACATTCTGGCACATTCTTGATAACTGAAGTCATGAAATAATGACAAACATGTGATTAAGACACCAAATCCGACAGACAAGCCATACTAATGCAAAACCTATTATTGTGTCAACTATCTACGTTTGTAAGAGCAACATGTCAATACTGCCCCTATGTGTCCCACTATCAGATAAGGCCTTATCCAGAAATTTGCTCTAGGAGGTGGAGTGGTATGATCAGAAACAGATACATGTGTGAGGAAACAGCAATATCAACTGCAAGATAACGCAGAAGGTATGAAATGCGCTGCAGTAGGACGTTCAGTACTGTCCGCAGGTATGTGCTGACATGTCAAATGACACAGCAGTCTACATGAAGTACCTATAGGGCTGTCACCTTTACAAATGATGATAGTGGGACATACCCACAGCCATGCACACAGCACAAATAGACATATACACAGCAAAACTAGGCCATGATACATGAAGCCTCCGGCATGTACGAGTACAGTGAGAGTACAGCAAGGATAGATGTCTGCCAAGATATACAGCAAATGCCTGTAAGGGCGTGTAACACCACCCGTAACATGGACGTTGCATGGACAATGTTGGGATTTGCAACATACCCCATTGGTATGTGAAAGCTATGCAAATATGCGATATATGAAACAGTCAGCTGTCCATGCAAGAGCAGAGTTATGGGCAGAAAATAGATTACATATTATATATATATATATATATATATATATATATATATATATAGAGAGAGAGAGAGAGAGAGATACAGACATACACACACAGACACACACGTGCCAGGGCTGGTAATCGAACCTACACATTACTACCCTATCACACTACAGCATGACGCATTTACAGAACGCGCTACTGAGATTACTAAACACAGCAGACACACAGGCATTCTACTAGGTGCGTGTCAACATCCGCAAAGACAAAGAAGTCAGCAGGATATATCTGTGTTGCGAAGCGTCTAATAGCATAACCTGAGTCCCCAGGCGGACGGGAGCATGCACACACACACACACACACACACACACCTGGCAGGCCTGGGAATTGAACTTACACCTAACTACCCTATCACACTACAGCATGACGCATTTACAGAATGCGCTACCGAGATTACTGAACGCAGCACTCCCAGAGGCATACTTCCAGGTGGGTGACATCATCCGCAAAGGCAAAGACGACGATAGGGAATGTATGTGTTGTGAGGCATCTAAAAGCATTACTGTGTTCTCAGGCAGCTGGAAACACACACACACACACACTTGGAAGGGCCGGGAGTTGAACATACACCTAACTACTTTAACACACCACAGCATTACGCATTTACAGAACGCGCTACCAAGATTACTGAACGCAGCACTCCTAGAGGCATACTTCTAGATGGGTGACATCATCCGCAAAGGCAAAGACGCCGATAGGGAATGTATGTGTTGTGAGGCATCTAAAAGCATTACTGTGTCCCCAGGCAGCTGGAAACACACACACACACACTTGGAAGGGCCGGAAGTTGAACATACAACTAACTACTTTAACACACTACAGTATTACGCATTTACAGAACGCGCTACCGAGATTACTGAACACAGCACTCCCAGAGGCATACTTCTAGGTGGGTGACATCATCCGCAAAGGCAAAGATGCCGATAGGGAATGTTTAGAGAGTGAGCAGTCTGAAAGCATATTACTGTCCCAAGGTAGACGTACACAAACACGGCAGTGCTCTCATCGGGCCAACTAAATATCTACAGAGCACTACAACACTAAATAGATACGGGATGCGCCACAGACAGTACACCCTTCGAGACAGCAACCAGTGTGTTCAATGTAGGCATCCATCGTGACATTGAAAATGGACATCGGTTGCCTGGATGACCACCATGGCTATACAGGATGTCAATAGCCATGCCCACATGCTTAGTATCACACGTCTGTTTGGAATGTACTGTGTGTCCATCTATACAATGGCATACTGGGCATGCTCATACACTTTGCAGTTGCAAAGGGCCATCTTGCATGCACACAGAGTCTAATCACGGAAGGGCGCAGTGTGGAATGTACTGTGTGTCCATCTACACAACGGCATATTGGGCATGCTCACACACTTAGCAGTTGCAAAGGGCCAACTTGCATGCACACAGAGTCTAATCACGGAAGGGCACAGTGTGGAATGTACTGTGTGTCCATCTACACAACAGCATACTGGGCATGCTCACACACTTAGCAGTTGCAAAGGGCCATCTTGCATGCACACGGAGTCTAATCACAGAAGGGCGCAGAGTGGAATGTACTGTGTGTCCATCTACACAACGGTGTACTGGGCATGCTCACACACTTAGCAGTTGCAAAGGGCCAACTTGCATGCACACGGAGTCTAATCACGGAAGGGCGCAGTGTGGAATGTACTGTGTGTCCATCTACACAACAGCATACTGGGCATGCTCACACACTTAGCTGTTGCAAAGGGCCATCTTGCATGCAGATGGAGTGTACAAACAGAAGGGCACAGTACAGAAGGGCACAGTAAGGTATAACTGTCCTCACGCACAGGGTGGTCACACATGCAGTGACCTGTACACACACAGCTGCCATCACAGCTGTCACAGGTGCAGGTCACACACGTACACACTGCAGTGTACACTGTAGCTGTCAAGTCAGCACCATGTCGTCGGTGCAGCACTACACAGCCTTACGGTCCCACAACACCATGTGACACATGACCACTGGGCTGTACAGCGGTGTACACCAGCTGTGCAGAGTACACATGTACCAACAGGGATCCAACAAGTGTTATGCATTGCAATGATACCAGTATACATGAACAGGTCGGCTTAACACATACCACGGCCCTTACACAGCTGTGACACCTGACTGTTGCTGTACACCAATGAACACACGTCTGGATATGTCATACATGTGATTGTGTAGATGTGTGCATGGACTGCACACACAACACATACATACATAGCCTTTGATGTACCACATGCATAACACTGGCCTAATCAATGCTACACATGCGAATGGAAGGTGGGCCCATGTCTGTTGAATGCTCACAATACAGGGGGTAGCAGTGTTGACTGGGACACATACCCTTGTACTGGTCGCCTGTGACACCCGTGATATCATACCGCAGTCCATGTGTTATGTATGTCAACACACATGTCCAACAATAGCAATGCATACAAACATGGCAACAGGAGACACATGTGACATCTGTACTGTGCATGCAGCAACCATGCATGTGCAGTGGCCGATGTCCGTAACATAGTTGCACCTACCTATGACATGCAGACACAATGCAGACCCATTATTGACACCTGTATATGGTGACATACAAACAGCATGTATGGAGGGATGTGTGTACATAACGTGGTGAACCACCTGTCTAGACGTATGTGTGCAGGGGGTGGCTCACAGTTGTGTCACACACCATCCTATCATGCCATGTGCAAACAGTGCGCTATGTCGCTGTTACGTGATGGTGCTGACATAATGCAAACACAGCGGTCAGGTGTTAACAACTATATGTCACATGGCACCTGTAACACTTACAACCTCCCGTGTGCATATAGCAGCACATCTGCCAGATATAGTGTTGGTACACATTATGCAATCAATACCGCTGCATGTCTATCAAACGTGTCATCATATGGCAGGTTTATCATTCCCAGCACTGCCATGTGTGTCCGAATGTGTGACCAGGGATGCCACATATTGTGGGGAATATGTCCCAGTTGCTACACATCCCTGTACACCATTGTAGAGATCTGTACATACGTCAGTGTGAGAAGCATGACATCGGCCGGTGTGGTGCATCACACACGTCGGCTGTCCGTATACACATGTGTGGTCACCACAGTGTGTGTGTGTCTGTATGTATGTCTGGTGCTTGGTGTGAGGGTGTATGCTAATATACGGTGGGAAATGATTACTAACCCCACGTGGTGACTAACCCGTAATGGTGATGCATTGCACAACCCTGTTGATGCCATAGGTCCCAGCCATACTGGCTACCTGTTCATGTCCCTTCTCTGTGACACGTCATGTGGGTGCATAATACTGTGAGGGTGATGACCACACAGGCAAGGGTCCCCACCTGCACACTATGGGGTGTGCGTTATAGTGGTGTACACCCCGTGATTGCGGCCATGTTCCCGTACTGTTACAGGGTCCAACTGCTGCACAGTGTGGCCTCCAGCTACCAAGTGACACCTCACATCATCATTGGCCGGGCCGCTGTGTACAACCCCTGCACCATGTCACCATACCTGTAATGTGTCCTGCTATGTATGTCACGTCTCTGTCCAGTGTAGCCTGTGACACCGACCACATGCGTCAGGTGCAGTATATGTGCGGACATCTGTGTCATGTTGATGTGTCCAACAGTCAGGTTGAGGGTACATGTAGCATGCTGATATTGCCAGACATGCCTGTGAGTAATCCACAGTTACACGTGGGGGACTGCAAACACTGCTACCTGTAGGCACATGCAAGTACACCATAGGAGGGAACCAGGGTATCACAACCAACATGGTGCTACAGATGTAACCGAGACACATACCGTGAACACATCACAATGCATGCTGCACCTGCACTACATGGTATGACTGGTGCATGCCGACAGTACACAACCTATGTCACATACACATCTCTCAGTATTCACACACAACCACTGCAACATACACATCCCTCACTATGCATACACAGGTAATATTACATACACCTCTCACTATGCTGTTCACTCTGTGCATCAGAATATTTGTGCATAACACTGCACCGATGGTGTGGATGACAGGGATGCGGCACAGGCTTCATCATATGCACAGGGTGATATGTTTGCCAGGGGCATAGGCTGCACCAATGGATAACATCATGTGTGTGTGTAAGGGCCGGTGAGTTGACTGGACATGTCTGTGCAGAATGCATGTGGATGTTGTGGAGCCCTACCGTTGTGTTTGCTGTGTGCGTGTATGTGTGTACACAGTTCTGCCATTTGTGATGCCTACACGGGGTATAATTGACAGCCCCAGATTGTACAGAGCAGGTTGTACAGCTCACTGTGTCTGTCCATGGCCACGTGACCTGTGCCTACCTGGGGTTGCACAGGCACTACCAGGTGGAGGTACAGAGTGGCTACTGTCCGACGACACAGATCCGCTGGAACTGTGTCCCCGCTGAGACCGTCCAGGGCCACGTCCACATGGCCTGCTGTGTCCTGGTGTTGACAGCGCAGCACCAGCTGCACTGCTACTGCTACCGGCACTTTGGGAGTGGGCATGTGAGGTGGCATGCTCACGTCGACCTACACTAGGTGGTGTTGCTGGCCTACATCCATGTGGCATACGCCTCACTCCTACCAGGTGTTCCAGCACAGACAGCTCCTGCTCGCGGATTGCCATGCCTCGGTCAAGGATTCCGACCATTTCACCTAATCGCCTATCCAGAACATTAGCAATCTGCTGTTGAGCATTTGCCAATGCCTGGATGTTGTCATTTAGGGTATGGATAGCAGCCCTCTGCAGCCTCTGCCCTTCTCTGTTCTGCCGTTCAGCACGTGTCTGTGCTGCCATTACAGTCTGGAACATGCGTCTGGTGATACCAGCTGCTGCGCTCTGTCCTGCAGGTGCATGTCTGCCAGAGGTCCTCCTACGAGCAACACCGGCCACATGCCTGTGTGGCACATCTGCAGTCATTACACTGACACCATGGTGTGTAGACACACCTTCTGTAGCCACCACACATTCCTGTTCCACGCTAACAGACGCTGATTGTCCTTCCTCTATGGCCACTGGTGATGCGGTATGTGTTGGCAGCAGAACTGTGTGCAGGGAAGAGGGGGACATAGCTGGGATGATAACCAATGGCACAGATTCAGCCCCTGACAACCCTTCCTGTACCTCATGCATATGTTCATCACCACTAGTATCTGTGGGGACACTAACATCAGATGGACCGCAGGTGGGTAACGCACCTACATCACCTGTGAATGCAAAGAAATACTGTAAAGTACAATAGACACAGACACACACACAGACACACACACACACAGACACACACACACACACACACACACACAGACACACACACACACACACACACAGACACACACACACACAAACAGACACAGACAGACACAGACCCACACACAGACAGACACACACAGACACACACAAACACAGACACACACACACAAACACAGACACACACACACAAACACAGACACACACAGACACACCATGCATGTGATTTGTCAGATGGCATGCAGCATGCCTGCGATACAGCAGAGGGCATGCAGCTCAGACATTAATAGTGTTAGTAAGCATACCTCCCTGGGGTGCACACTACAGCAAGCAGGTGTCATATCAGTAGCCATGCAGTTCACACAATCATGGTAGTATGCATGCATCCCCGTGATACACCATGTGGCCCAGAACAGGATAACAGTACACATGGCTGACGTGACCTTGACATGTAATCTGCTGACATGTGCATTAACATGCATACATGTTTGACACAATGGTGTCCTGACACATGTACAGCATCATAATGGGCTTCACATTGCAGTGTTGTGTGTATGCCCTACAGATAGAATGCATGTTTAGCAAATGTGCATGAGCATGGGAGGGTAGTTTGAGCCATCTACATTGCCATACAGTGTGAAGTACAGACACTGTGCCATTGCATGGCAACATGAGGCATCTATGTTGCTGTAGAATGCATAATATGTACACATTGCATAGCCATAACTGCAACACAGTCATGATGTTCAACAGATCGTATATGGTAGACTTCAGTGACACCTCCAGTAGCTGTGCACAGGCTTTTAGGTTGTCCAGTGTACCACATCAACTGTATAATCAGTCAACTAAGGCTATAATTGGACCATGTGTGGTCAATGTGCAACAGGGTGTATACACATCCCAAGTACTGTGTGGCTACATGTCTCTGGCCATCCCCCATGGCCATGTGTGCGCATGTGTTGGCCAATTGTGTGTGATGGGCATCTTTTCCACATGTCTGTGTTGTCCCATATGACATACACCCATAGATGTCAGATATGTCACAATCCACAGGGCTATGCAGACAACGGGTTGTATGTTTGGTATGTGGGGTATAGGTCATGTGATAGTGTGACAATATTGCAGACAGAACACTACATGTCTGGGACATGTCAGGTGGCACATCACAATGTGTGCACCCAATGCAGGGGCATATGACACAATGGTGACACCTGTGGGCTGCCCATATCACAGCTCACTGTGTGGTACTGTGTGCATACCACACATGTTGTTCCAATGCATACTACATATGCCTCCATTGTAGAACACCTCCACCGTTGTATGCACAGCTGACCACACATGTCGCAATGACAAGTACTGTGGTTTCAAGTCGGTGTATCATTACGTTTGTATATATTGCACATGGGTGGTGTGTGTGAATGAAGGGTGGTGCGACCTGCATATCGTGACTGGAACAAACATCAGGTGTGCAAGTGTTAACTGGCCACATGGCAAATAGATCTACACTGTAACATGCCCGACACTAATGACAATCTCACCTGCAACGGACCCATGTCTGTGCAGCACGCCAGAGGTACCTGTATAGGGGTGACACACCAGTATGAACATTATCCATGACTGTATGACAGCCACAGGTTGCACTGTGCATGTGAACACATTCACCTGTGTAATAGCATATAGTATGCACATGTGTGCATACACAACATAGCATACTGTAGTATGCAGCATGTGTGTCCAGATACCTGGCATATGTTGCTACTTTACATAATGTACGGTGACACATGCAACTACATGGGATATAATAGCCATATGTGCAGTACTGACTTACCAGGCAACTCCAGGCTCAGTGGTTGGGAGACACCCACCTCCACGATGGCAGCTAGTGTTTCTGGATGCTGTTCCCTGGGAGTCCCCAGACTGGCCAGTAGCTCCTCGGTGTGTGTGAGTGGGGGCTGGGTTGGTGGCCCACCACCTGTCCCACCTTGTTCCCTGGCGATTGCAGTGGCATGCTGTTTTGCATGTCGTATCAGGTCCGTGCAGTGTCTGCGCACCTGCTGGTAGGTGCGGTTATGGCCACCCACATCGTTCACCCTCCTGCATAGATCCTGCCACAGGTCATCCCGCTGCTGGGCATGCTGTGGCACATGGCTGAACAACAAGTCATAGTTGTCATGGAGCTGTGGGATGAGGACATCATCCTCCTGGCGGGTGTATGCTGGGAGGCATGTACGGGGCATTATCTGTAAGACATAATGATGGTGACAGGTCACAGTTTCAGAGATGTACAGAGATACTGCTGCACATACATTTCTATGACATCTACTACATCTGCACAGTTATCTTTGCAAAGCATCATGACACTGACATGACTGACGTGTTTGTGTCACACATGTCACACCCATTATGCATTGGATATCATCACCATATATGTGTGTCACCTCATTACAGTGTTCATACTCCATGTAAATGCTGTCTTGCTGTGGGCATGTCTATTTGCCTGCACTTGTGTTCTTACCTATCTGCACATGCCTCGATGTGTCCACGGTACTACTGTTGACCTGGATGCTGTGTATATGTCACATATCAACACAGACACAGCCGTAATGGACTTGAGCAGTGACAATGCACACATACGCATGGACACCTGTACATGCATGTGTTTTGCCATATACATCTACACAGCACTGTACAACTGTTCAACATCCTGCCACAGATCGCCTGTATTGCACATGTGATAGACATGGGACAATGGCTAGTCAGACGACATTCGCAGGGATGGTCATCAACCATAGCATGTGCGGGCATGGTTTCCAAGCTGTAACAGACAGTCATTGTGCCACCGCAAGGTGCATCAGTGCCACATTACTGATCCAGTCAGTTGATAGTACATCTACTATGAGGCCATCACACCATGTATGACTGGGATGACATGTGCAGCTTTGATGGACAGAGTTGCATGGTATGGCAGGAGTATGTCACATATATGGCACCGGGATCTGTCTAGCCTGTGGCGATCCTAGTATTAGGATGGTGGCTATCCATGACATATGTCACATAGATCAGGATATGGACATGTAGCATGTCCATCATCATGGTGTAGCAAATGTCCTTCTACAAGGTAGACAGCATGCTGCATAGTGGAGGTGCGGATTATGAAGGCTGGTATCGCACATCCATGCATAGCCATTACCCCTAACAGGTGGTATGTGATCCAATATTGGTCACCACAGTGCTGTATATGCCTGTCCAGTGATCTCCGTGCTCATGGATGGCACCCTGACATGACATGGGTACCTCATATGACTACCTAAGGGGCCTGGAGATGTCACCATGTCGGGGGGTGCACTGCACAGCACCATCCCTTACACAGTGTCCATAATGTTGACCACAGCCTAGGTAGTAGTTTATGGGTACAGGGATGTTCATCTAGCGGTGACACTGCTGGTATCATCCGTCAGACTGTGCACATATGTCACACACCTCACCCACACAGCCCATTCTGTATGTTGTTCACAACACTGACACAGCCATACTGATAGGTCATGGCCATTCACAGCCTTACATACACAGATGCCTAACATTTGTCTGTGTGGTATGGGCTACAATGAGGGTGGGGTACAACACATTAACCCTGTTCTACTGTAGCTGGCACTGGTGTGCTGTGCACATGTCACTCTTGCACCTTTTGTAGTTGTGAGTCTGTCAACAGGCCACTGGTGGAACACTCCTGTGACATGCAAAGGTATTTGTAATCAAATATCCGTGCTGTCTTGTACATCTGTACTGCTAACATCTACAGTGCTAATGGTTCATGGACATGCACACCATACTCAGCAGGGTTATAGTGTGGTGCCACCCTAAATGACTGTCATCACCACTTGTGGGTTGATATTATCCAACACACTATCTGTATTGTATGGTCATGCTAGGCACTTGTTCAGAACTTGTGAGCATGTCATGAGCTACTGATTACTATAGCACCCATTCCACACCATTTCCCACAGGTACACTGGCTGTCCTACACTTCCCAGCTTGCTTAAGGTACGACAGCTGTTGTACACACGTAACGCACATATCCTGTGGGACATGGTTGTATATACAGGCATGTCCAACTGTCACATACCAGTGCTACTGCCTGTCTATATGAGGGATATGTCGTACATGTGGCAATAGAGCAATTGTCTCATGTACACATTCAATGCCCACCTCCCAACATACGGCACTACAGCCTGTGGGGGATGCACTTCTGCAGCCGTGCTGGGCCCATAGCTCTCAGGTGTACCTCATTACGAGGAACGTACCTCATTTGGGATTCTAAAAGGTGCATGTTCCTCAAGGTTCCACATTGGAAGGGTCTGTCACACATTCATTGTTGTAAATAGTTTACCTGCTAGCCATGGCTAAATAGATAGGAATCATATTAATTCATTGGAATATCTTTTTTATACGTAAGACCAGCCTATTTTAGCCATCATATGCCCTTCCTAGTTGACGCTGTTAGTAAGCCAGTTGTAAGTGTTCCACGTTTTGCCCATTTGTCACACAGTATGAGGGCTAATGTTCCTCAGTTTGGGGACAGGAGGCTGACAGCTATGGCTGGGGGTAATGCTGTCGCCAACCCTGACTGCACCTGACAGTCATTTGGGGATGTGTAACATTCGCAACACACCCCACCCATCACATAGTCTCACATGATCTAAACCACTGGCCACATATACGAGGACAACTTGTGCAGTACGTCTCCATACTCACTGTAGGCACCAGAGGTAGCCCCCATCATGGAAGACAACATCACCAGCTTATAGCCCACAGACTCATGTGTGCCCATCACATACAGCCAATAGTGAGTTATAACATTCACAACACACTGGTCATAGCTGACTCTGTAGGGAGTCACACTGCAGTTCCACACAGCAGGCTACACAAGGCGTTAGTCGCTTACATCTTGCTGTCGGCTAACTGCTTCTGCAACATAACCTATGCACCCATGCCACACCTCACCAGGTACGATATGTCTGTCATTCTCCATGTTAGTGTGAATGCCCTGTGATGCCACTTCACAGACTACATGTGCAGGGACATGCAATAGCTCACCAGTCTTATAGCCCTGAGGGTGTGGGCCTAGCCCTGGGGAGCATTTTGCATTCATCCGGACACGATACCACTGTACAAAGACCGACTGTGTCACTTCAACAGTTGCCTATGCTCCTATTGTCATTCCACAGGCATGTGGTATCTGTCCGCTATGACTGTCCTGGTCAAACACAATGCTGTGGCACAGATGACTTGCACCTGTCAGCCCTGGGAGTACAGCTCACATGTAAGGCTCTTGCTGCTTCTATACTGCCTGTCTTGCACAGTTTCCAATAACTGTCACCGGCAGGGCGGTAACTGGCAGGCACGACATGGGGTCATGTGTCACAATGCTTGCATCTTCCTCTGTGACACACACAGGCAAGGCACACCTTATAATGCACCACTCAAACATCTCTGCAGTGACTGAGACCTGCCTCTAGGCTCTGCAGAGCACACCTGCAATGACAGGTTATAGACAGACCATACCTTTCAGGCACATACCTGGACCGGCACACCCACAGCTGAGGGGTTCCCACATCCCACTATGTTTTGCACACATCCTGGCAAGTTGCTTAGCACAATGCATCAGAGGTGCTCCACTTGCAACTAACTGTGTCCGGGACCGCTATACACATTGTAACAAGCGACAGAGTCAACATCATACCCCACGGGTAACATACCTTCTATGTTGGTATAGTGGACAGTGGGCCTCAGACAGCTACTACTGATGTGTGACTGACACTACCCCACACTTCACTGGGATAGCCACTCATGTACCGACACATCCATGAGTCTTACCCTTGGCATGAACACTACCACCATGTGACTGGTGTTACACACCTGGGGTTATCCCCTCATTGGTGGATTCCGAACATATGCTAATCGACCTTGTTAGCCACATCCCGGCAACACACCCATCACAGCATACACAGTACATGTGTACTACAACACCTACTACAGACGTCTGCTGACAGCAGTTGTTAACATCATGACACCCGTGCAGATGGACAATGCACATACAAATGCTGACACATACCCCAGTGCACTTCATTAGCATGTACACAACTGCATGGATCATGCTATTCCACACAGAGCCATGATGGTACACACCAGATAACAGACACCACTCTGGTGGTCATGTTCCATGGACATATGATGTACAACAACAGGTGTAGGCTGTTGCACAGTGGTGTACATTCCCATGTGTGGGGTGGCTCACTGGTCAGCTGTGGTGGGGCCACAGGGTCCCTCATCACATACTCCAAGACTAGCTACGTAAACATGACTGCCACACATTCCAGGGTGTACCACCAGGCATTATGGTGGTATGTCAGTATTCGATGGCAACACCCACATCTGCTGTCACATACAACAGTCACTCAGGAACATTGCAGACCCAGGTGTTGTTGGCAACATGCTGGAGGATGGATTCAATGCTGACAGTACACCCTCTCACTCACTACAGGGTCGCAATCCATACATGAACATTGTGGTATCCCTGTGGTCACACCTACACAGTACTGACCTACACTCTATATATCCTGGGACACTGGCCCCATGTCACCTTCCAACGTCCCAGGCTGTGATGTCCACCAACCTCTGAATTACATGTCTCCCCACTAGGCCACCATATTCAGTAATAGCCCTGTTTCAGACATTGTAGCCCCTGAATGGCACACAGCAGCATTTATCACACTACGCCCAGGTGGCACCGCATTGCATGAGTGGGACTATAGTCCTACACACCTGACTGGACTGTTCTGCATGGCTATGGGGCACATCATCAAGGACGTCATTCACAGAGACATTGTTGGGCTCCCGTCCTTTGCTGCCACCCGGGTTGGGCTTGTTAAGGCCAGAGCATGGCCCCTACACATGGTGGACTCCTTTCATACAGTTACCAGGGCAGTTGCTGATGGTACGGGAGTTCACACATCCTACATTGTCCTCTCATTGCCTTTCAGCACCATTCCCCATTCTGGTATTGACAACATACACATCCACCTGCACATCGTACCCTGTGTCTCAGGATGTTATGCTATGTGGCTCATGGACAGGACACACAGTGAGGCCAGCATACCATAGTATCTACTACATGTCAGGTACATTTGGCATACCACAGTCCTCAGTCATAGGGCCCCTCATGTTCAGTATATGCTTCCCTGTGGAACAGGCTGGCACAGGGGACTTTCCCTGCCTAGCTTTCAAACACCTACATACCAAGTGCCATGATTGCTCCACCAGCTGATACTGACTCCAACCATACGGGTGTCGCTGTGACAGATACATAATATGACTATCATGGCATCAAGCTGCATGACACAAGGTGCATGCACATCACCTTTGCATTACACCATTCACCCACTGACTATCACATGGATGGTAGTCCCCTACATACATATCACATTGTACATGTTTGCAGTACACACATATGTCGCACCCACTCCTGTGGTTACCGTATTGCCACTGTGGCATGGATATCCTTCTACGTGGCCACACCAATCTGTACTGGGTGTGTAGCTGGTACATAGGCACCCATTGTACCTCTGAACTCAAGACATCTACACACATTCAAGGGTACACCACCCCGTTTAGGGTGTACCTTACACAACAGCTACAGCTTTACATGCCACAACATTAACACGCCATGACGTTTACTGAGCTCCGACAGTTTAAATATGCGGCTACACTACGGACACCACATCTGTACACATTTGCATACTACATACTCAGGGGTGACCTCTGCTGATTAGACAGGGTCCATGTCTACAACATTATTGATGGATATACTCCTCATACACGACATAAGTAGAGGCCACTGTGAGCAACATGCTCATGGATATGTGCACACATGCCACAATGAGTGGGATGTGCTTCTGGGTTACATTCCCAAACTGGACACTCACCATGCTGTGGAACATAAGTCCTATGTACATCACACAGGGACACTCAGTAGCACTGTTCATGTGATACCTCCCTTGGTGGTTGGGAGACACATGTAGGCCTGGGATCACTGCAGTGGCTGTACTGTGCAGAGGTGCAGGTGACACCTGGCTCTGCTGTTCACAGGACACTACCCTAGAGAGGTGCCACTAGTGTGAACACTGTAGTTGTGCTTACACATGGACTTGCCAGACTGCATTGTACCCCACTATGAACCTGTGCAGCTATTACATGTCCTTTGTGCATGGTTACTTGGTAGCCCTTCCATTTAGATTAGCTATCATGCTATTACTATGTCCCATACCTACAGGCCATATGTATCCTGTTATTGTACATACCAATAGACGATACCTGTGGTATGCATGATATGCCTGTTATGCTGTGTAGAATATCTGTCATATCTACCTATAATACTATACATTACACATATTTCACATAGTATCCCATAATGCAAAGCATACTTGCACAGCGGGACCACCTTACATATGTCATTAACGTTATCTGCCCATACACATGCGTGCTGTGACAGTATATCAACATATACTATCCCCTGCTATGGCACGTCCTTGTTGGACATACCCTACCACTGATGGCGGGTTGTATGGCATTGTTCTGTTTAACGCCCTCATATAGCATCCCTTGTGGTGTCTGTGCTGTGTACCTTGTGTCCCACTGCTGGACGCACAGTTTCTACAAGTGTTAGTATGCTCAGCAAGACATCACTACATAAATACCTTTCCCCACTTTATGCATTGCGGACACGTTTAATTAATGCAAACCAGGCTATACATACAGTAAAACTAATTAATACAGATCATGCTATACATAACCTTACATATCGGGCGTTCTACATACCTTGTTGTCATTACGGCATTTCGTTTCTATCTCTCTCACAGTGTTTCAACTGTTATTCGGTATGAGCATACGGTTTGAATGTCTGGCAAGTCATCCTTATATACGTCGATACCTGAAACATGTGGATTCATCCCACCAATTGGTGTTCCTGAGTGACTAATTACTTGCATATCAGCTGTGCAGCTACTCCATTTGCCAATTACGCGGCGACAGTGGGGTATAATTGGATTCTCTACTTGGGGGTTGCCTATTTGCCCTACCTTAGGGGAGACGGTCTGTATTGTGTTTTATTATGTGTAACTGCAACTGCTATGCATGGAGACAAGTATAGTTTGGATTCATGTCCCCAGTGGATTGTGGGTGACAGGTAGAGTATTTGGTTCAACATGTGGGTGTACCTGTCATCCCGACGTCTGATAACGGAGTATTGCAATCAAAACCTGTAACATGGCTGTTTGTTCCATTATACAACGCCTGCAGTTTTGCATGACGCCTTTAATTGTGTCTCTCACATAGTATGTTGAGGGTTCTGCAGATGTAATTGACTGACTGGATGTTTGTGCTGCTATTACAGTTTGTATTGCGTTAGTTTCTAGTGTGGGGGATGCCGGTGGTTGTACGTAACATATAAGGTTTGTGGGCCTTGCATTTCTACATAATCCGTATGTGTGTGGGCTCTGTCCCTAATTAGAGAACTAACAGTTAGTAGACTTATGTTACGGGATTGTACGTTGGGCCGTTGTTAATTGGTTTCTATATCGTCTGCAGATGAGCTTGCTACTTGTATACCTCCGTAATTGCAGCGATATATCAGGGGATATGTGTAAGTGACAGCTATCCCTTGTATTTCTGTCCCAGATATTTGCAGTCATTGTGGTTGTGTTGTTAAAAGAGCCTGTTTGCCATGGATTGCCACCTTTTCATATGGTCATTGTTGGACACTTGCAGGACACAAAGCGGTGTTTACAGGCCAACACGTAGCCACGGTCTGTACACAGGTAGCACATACTTTTATCCTCACTACATATCTATTGTTGTGTGACTTTGGCTACTTATCATATTGCATGTAACATTTAAGTTTCTTACATACAGGCATAACTATTAAATACGACTGTTACATTATATATGGGACATATTTATGTCCTACCATCTTGGACATTTGCCCTTTGTACTGTTTTATGTCAGGACACACCTGCCCAGGGTGGGGCTGTCCCTCCTACTGTGGGACAGGTAGTAACCGTATGCCTACGGCTAGCTATACCCACACCTACCGTACTGATCTGCCTCTGACTTGGCACTAACAAACACATGTTGTGGACACACACACGCACATTACAGTCACAGAGACGCACATGGCACCCTCAATGCACACTTACACAGACTACAGCACTCACAGACACAGTTGAACACAGTACCTACGTGGACCGCGACACCGGCAGCGGTGACTAACTGTCCCTTCATATCATCATAGTATTACTCGCGGATGTACTGTTCCGGTACTGTGTTCTATCGGTCTTTCAGCCTCATGGTTACACATGTCGGTATGTTACACATTCCATGGTTGGCGGTATCCTATTTATTTGTACCTCCAAGATGTTATGAATGTCGTTGAACTATCTATTATATTTGCAGATATCGCTGAATCCATCTATATCACCATATATCCCTCTATTGCCCTTTCTATCTGTATTATATATATGCATATGTGTACATATATATATATATATATATATATATATATATATATATATATATATATGGCGGGGAACGTGACAGGCACACAGCACCACCATATGCTGTAAGACTCATGTACTGTTCAGGTGCTGGCATTCCGTGTTCCACTGGCTGTTGTGTTTACAATGTTTGACGGCTGCCTATGTAGGGGTCACACATTGGGCCACCTATACATTACAATTTACAGGTGGTCATGTTTGTGTGCCATCCATTTTACTGTGTGTGCAGGTGGAGAGGTGTCAGTCCATAGGGGCCTACACTGTCAGAGTATGTGCTATACATTCCCTCTTTGCCAAGGCGTAGGCATATTGGGCACACCTCCGTCTGCCTACTGGGGCTGACACAGTGTGTTCATGGTCTGAATCCCTCTGTGCCTGTAATGGCCTTGGCAATTGTGGTGGGCTATGAGGGCCTTCACCATTTTGTCCCTGCTGCAGCTGCTTCCGCAGGATCATATTATCTAGCATGGCACATACTATGATGATGTGGGCACACGTGCCTGGAGAGTACTGCAAGGCTCCACCAGATGTATCCAAGCACCAGAACCGTGATTTCCGCATCCCGAACACACGCTCTATGATGATTCTGGTTTGTGCGTGTGCCTCATTATGGCGTTCTTGCATGGGTGCGTGTGCATTTCTGATGGGAGTCATCATCCACGGCTCCAGTGCATAGCTAGCATCCCCCACGAGATGGCCATGTGGGATGTCCCCCCTGACAAATACCCGATACAGCTGTGAGGCATGCCAGATATGGGAGTCATGGTAGCTTCCAGGGCTGCCAGCACACACATCCATGATAATGCCCTGGGCATTGCACACAACCTGGCAGTTGATGGAGTGGAATCCCTTGCGGTTTATGTAGCGCCTACCCTGCTTACCAGGTGGTGACTTGATTTGTATGTGCGTGCAGTCTATCACACCCAGTACCTCCAGGTATTGTGCCACACGGTGGAAGTGGCGCATATTGCTGGCCAACTCCTCCTGAGTTCTGGGGAAGTATATCTGCTCATTGGCATGTGGTAACATGGCATCCAGGAACTGGTGTAGTACCCTGGATGCTGATGCCTGTGAGATACCCATTATATCTCCAGTTGGCCTTTGAAAGGTACCTGTGGCCAGTATTTGCAGGCTTACACATACCTTCGTGTCCACTGGGATGGGTTTCCCTCTGTTGTTTCTGGTTCTCAGGCGTGGCCGGCACAGCTCCACTATTTGCTGTAAGATGTCCCTGTCCACCCTGTAACGCTCTACTATCTCCAGGTCATGTAGCCCCTGGTAGGTTACCCTTGGTCTGAACACTCTCCTTCTCCTCTGAGGCCTGCGGTGGTTGTCGGCATCATCCTCCACAACACCGTCAGTCTCTAACACATGCTGATGAATCACAGCTATGGCAGCTCCCAACATGTACATTTTAAAAGTTCCTCATGTGTTTACACCTATGGTGCGGTGTTTGGGAATACACAGGTGTGTGTTGGGTGCTTTCACACTTTATACTATTGTGCTGTGAACACCGATGAGGTCACAGGGTGTGTATGTATGATCGTAGCTACAGGTTATCTTATGTGTTTTACTGCCGGAACTACTATTGTGGTGCCTTTGGTGTTGAATTACATTTGCCTGCAGTGGATTACCTCTTGACCTTCCCTTTACATTTCTGCACATTGCACCTACCATTTTCTGGCGTGCATCCTGCAGCCTACTTTCATTTGTACTTTTCTGGACCTGGCGTATCTTGCGTTATGTGTGCTACTGCCGGTCTGCTGTCGGTTTGCTTTGCTCTGCTGTGTCAAGTCTCCTATCTTTGCAATCCAATACCTCCCCTCCTTTCTTTGCATTCAAATGCCTCCCCTATCCTGTTTTACAGGTTTCTGCAAGCAGACTTGTCAGCTGCCGTCGATTGGCCTTCGTGGGTTGATTGGTGTTGATTGCTCATTAGTACTCCAATTACCCTACTTCCGCATTTCCTTCTTTTCTTCCCCTGACCTTCCTGTTTCTGCTATTGTTTGCGGCATGTGCATCCGATTACTGGGTTTCGGGCATGTTTTCATCCTCGTACACATGCGCTTTTGGGCACCATGTGTGCTCTCAGCTAAACGATTCCTCCCCACCCCTGTCCTGCAGCTTTGCTTAGCAACGGACAGGCCAGATTTGCAATGCTCCAATGTGCTTACTGCTACGGTGGCACACCCCTCTGCTGATGTCATGTATCTCCTCTGAGCCACTCCTCGGTGTTATACCGCTGCGCCATATGGTACAACCTTCATCCGGTGGGACATTTGCTATTCAGTATTATCTGCCTCATTTGCATGGCATTGACTACTAATTCATAGTTACCGTGCCGAACACTATAGCAAGCCCTTAGCAACCCTTGCACCTTGGTTGTAGTGTTCCATGCCTACCATTGTGTATTATGCTGTAAACCTGATTTCTATTACATTGCGATTTTATGACATTTTTATATTATTTCTTTATGTTACAGCTTCCGCACACATGCCTTGTGGTTGTGCTGTGCGTTACTGTAGACATGACATTAAATGTTGTTGTTTACGTGTTGTGCATCTTTTCTTATGCCATTGGCTGTGTATTTCGCCATTGGCATATGTTAACATTGTGATACCTGGGTCTGGCCCTCTTCCATAGCTCCGATGTTCTGTTTGGGAAAATGTAAACCATGTTTTTTGGTTTACATTTCCGTGGGCTTACGCTATGCCTGCACCACTTCATGAATCGTTATATGCCTTCATTTGCATGGTGCGACACTGCACATGGTGATTAGCATACCTACGCCGGGGGCTGTGCAGATCTGGCATACGCCGGTAGTGCACGTGGAATTGGATCGTACCTGAATCGCTCGACTGCCATATTTGGCGTTATAACTCCTACGCTATGCATGCGTCTGGCGCAAGCTTCATGAATCCCGGGGGTTGTCACTGTTACACCACAATTTTCTTTTAAGAATAATAAATCGCTCAAGACGCACTTATGCTATAGGAATCAAGATAACGTACTAGCCACTTCTTCTCATAGATTAGGTACACATATGTGTAGGCATTGTAACATCTGTAAATATATATTTACAGAGGCTAATTTTACACATCCAGTATTACACTACTCAACTGGGTTTTGTTTTATGCAGATTGTTCATCTACTAATCTGGTTTATTATAGTTTCGTTACAGTTTGTGGTGCCCATTGGTAAAACTAATAGGTCACTTAGAGAATGCATACAGGAACACATTAGAGACATCAGGAATGATAGTGATACCAGTGCATTAGCAAAACATGTGATTACTTGGGTCTATATTATATCGAACTCACAGAAGTTCGAATGTTGTAATATCGAACCCATATTTTCAAAATGTGAAAATAGCAAAACCACAGAACACCGATTTTTTTCCCCTGGGACATTTTATTTATTTATTTATTTTATTTTACATTTGTTAACTGGGAAAGTCCGACTGGACCAGGTCCATTTTCAGCGGAGGCCCAGGGAGAAAAGCTCCAACATCAAGTTATACAAATACAATACATCCAGCATAATACACAAAACAGGTTACATCATGTATGCTGAGCATAGTAATATAACAAGAAATTAATAAAAACACTCCAGGTAAAAGAAGACATAGAACATGGGTAAAAAGACAATGTCAGTTATACATTGGTAAGAAAAGAAAATATATCAAGTAAGATTCTACAGTTAAAAGTACCCTTTCAGATGACCAAGCCTACTGGGATCAGAGCTCCAACATTTGATCAGAGAGGAATTTGGGGAGTTAATACTAGTATGGGTAGGGTTATGTAATACAAGGGCATAACCAGGTACTAAGAAGGTGCGATTTGAGGGAGTTTTTGAATATGGATGTGGAGGGGGCAGTGGACACGGATAGGGGAAGAGAGTTCCAATTTCTGGCAATGGTGTGGGAGTAGAGCGCTTTCCCTGCATTATTGTTAGCCTTTGTGATGGAGAGGAGAGATTTTTCACTGGATCTTAGGTACCAGTTTGCAGTATAGATAGTAAGTATGTTGGATAATGAGGAGTTTTTTTCAGGATATTTGAGAATATTGTAGGCTGTGCCCAGCTGGTGATAGTTAAGTAGCTGTGGTAGCTCAAGCCATTTTAGTTCTTTTAGTGCAGCACAGTGATGGTTTCTGTAGGTTGAGTTAGTAGCAAACTTGGCTATTTTATTGTAGCATGATTCTAGTTTGTCTAGGTCACATTGTCTGATTTGGGTAAAGATTGGTGCTGCGTATAATAAAGTTGAGAGGAGATGGCTTTGTGCAAGAGTGACTCTTGCTTTTTGTGAGAGAAAGGACTTATGCCTGTATAGGGAGCCTAGTTTTTTGTGTACTAGTTTTATGGTATGTGAGATGTGAACATCAAAGTGGAGATTATTGTCTATTTCAATGCCCATAAGTTTGGTGTGGTTAGAAGGGGAGATGGTGGTGCCATCCTTAGATGTTATGGCAAAGGAGAGTTTTTTTTTTTATCTATTAGGGGTAAATAGTAGCAGTTTTGTCTTTTTGGGATTTAGAATTAGTTGGATACCCGATATCCATTTTTCTACTGAGACAAAGGTATCTTGAGTGAGTGTATGTAGGGTGGTGGGAGATGAGGCAGAGCAGACCAGGGTTGAATCATCTGCATATTGTATGAGTGTGGCATGTTGTGTAGAGCATTTGAGGTTATTTGTGAAAATAGAGAACAATAGAGGGCCCAGTATAGAGCCCTGTAGGACTCCTATGGTGGCCGGAAGTTGTGTAGACAGAGTTCCTTTCCACTGGACTGATTGTTGCCTGTCAGACAAGTAGCTTCTGAACCAGGCTATAGTAGAGGAGGTGAAGGATAATGATGTTAGTGAGTCTAGTAGAATGGAGTGGGAGACCATATCAAATGCTTTTGAGAGGTCTAGGAAAATGGCTGATACATATTTGTTATCATTTCTGTGAAGGTTTATATAATTAGTGAAGGATAGAAGGGCTGTGGTAGTGCTGTGATGTGGATGGAAACCGTGTTGTGTGGTAGATAGCAGATTGTGTGTGTTAAGAAATGTCATCACTTGCAAGTGGATGCATTTCTCAAGAATTTTGGATAAGGAGCAAAGGATGGCAATAAGTTAGTAGTTGGAGAATTCATAAGAATTACCTCCTTTACGGAGAGGAATGATGTGAGATACTTTCCAGAGTTTGGGTATGTAGGATTCTAGTATGGAGCGGTTGATAAGGATGGAGACAGGATATGATAGGGAGTCACTAGCCATTTTTAGGTATGCAGCAGATATGTTATCAGCTGCTAGTGTGGTTGGCTTTAGTTTTAGGAGGAGTTTTTTGATAGTTGAGGTGGGCACTGGTGAAATAAATCAGTGGGCTGTTTTCGCAGCTTTGCTATTTCCTCCACTGTGGTATGATCTTGGAGTTGGTATATTTAAGTAGCGGTGTGTGGGGGCATAGCCCCCCACATTAGTTTAAGTTTAAAGTGTAAGTGTTTTTTTTTGTACCGGAACAGCGATTTTTTTCCCTGGGAAAAAAATCGCTGTTCTGTGTTTTCGTACTTATTGGGTTTTGAACTTCCTGGTTCAATATTACATTGTTCGAACTCCTGTGAGTTTGACGATGTAATATAGACGGTGATTACTTCAGGTACACAACCTAACTTTAAAATTTTCATCTTAGAACTAATAAATGTGGATGTTGGGGGAGGAAATATTAAAATAAGAATGGAAGCTTGTAAACAAAAGTGGATTTTGTACTTCCAAGCTGGTAAAGTACCTGGCATTAATAAAGCTATATCCTTGAAACCATTTCTTTATACACAACCCTTTAAGCACTAGGGTGTTGTTAATGTATGCATTAGATGCATTGTGATTGGTTATGCTATGTGTTTAAAGTGAATAGTTTTTATTATGCAACTGTCTGATGAAGAGGGCTTGTACCTTGAAAGCGCTTACCATTTTATTTGCTACCTTTGTTTTATTAAAGTTTTTTACCTAACCTACTTGGGTCTGAGCTTTGTTATATTTTATTCATATGTCTGAGATTTGTAAGACCACCATATATCAGGAATTTGATCTTCGTAAAGTTAATAGCAAAGTTCATACATGAAAACCATACTAAGAGTGCAAGTAGATCTACTTGTAAGGTATCTTTAATTTGCTAATAATAATTATAATATCGGTCAGTCTTGGTGGTCAGTACCTCATTTCTATATAAGATGGACTCTACTGATGACAAATACAGGTAAAGGAAATTACTAAACATCAGCCTGTCCCTATGGTTTAGAGGGATGAAAACTGGCTATAACTCAAATTACTTGACTTTGATTAGCAGCTCAAACACTGGAGTAGTCAGGCAGAGGGGGTTGGACTGAGAAGTTGACATTGATTCACCCGTAATGTTTAGAAGTTGGCAATCTAGTCTACGACAGCGGCACCACCTACCGAGCAAAACATGTGCACAGCATGTAGTGGATGATCTAGGGATGTATACATGGTACTGTCAAGCCATGTTTGTGTGATAGTCTTGACAGGTCATGTACAGGAGTGTGCACACATACACAGGAGAATGTTGTTAGCCCTTGTTATCTATGAGAGTGTGTATGCCAGCTGCTAGGAAAGGAGTTACTGTCAAAATCAGAAAAAAAAACATAATAGCTGCCTAGATGACAGTCTCCCATGACTGGGAACAAAAGTGTAGGAGGTCTGAAAGCTGCTGGGGGGGGGGGGGGTAGAATCAAAATAGGAAAAATAAAATGTGGCTGTCTGCATGGCAATCTACTATGATCAAGAATGAATGAAACAAATATACGCAGGGAGACTGATAGCTGGTAGTTGCTGATGATGGGCAAGGGTCAAGAAAAAAAAACTTTACTGTCTGCCTTGATAATGGCCAGCCATGATCAGAAATTAATGGGCCAATGATGTTTGGCAGGTAGCAGGTAAAAGCACAGAAAAGAAATACAAAAATGAAGAGGATGGATCTCAGCACAGATGGTCCTCTAGAGTTAATGGGCACTAGTTCTAAGATGCAGTTTAGTTTAACTCTAAAAGTCCTGCAGGAGAGATAATATAAGAACCAGGCAAATGGCTATGTGCAACCCTAAGCTAGAAAAGCATTTGCAGCAGCCGCTTATGTTTGATAATGAACATATTCATTTTCTCAATAAACACTGTCAAGTTTAACATGCCGTTATCCAAGTTAAAGAGCTATGATTCTGTCACTATCTGGATAGCAATGACTGTAGGTTTATCTTAGCAGAATCCATGCTGTATTTTGGAGCAAACCAGAGCCATTGGTTATTTTGGAGCAAACCAGAGCCATTGGTGTATCCTGTTCTAACCAGATTACTTTGGAGCAATATTTGTCTCTGAAAAAAAGCCCGGCATGAATTAAAGACATAAGGAATAAGAAAACCAAATTCTTGTGCTGTTGATATTTTATTTCTTCTGATGACAAAGTGAATATCTATCTGCATTTTAAAAAAGTGACATGATCTAAATAATTCCAAATAAATATTCATATTGTTCCAGAATACACCACTGTTCTCACCTACTACTATCTTGTAGCATTTCTAAGGAAGGCTGTCCTGCTCATGATGTTCTTCAGATTTTACATAGGTTCAGAATGAAATGTTATTTCTTGTTTAGGGCTAAGAGTTTGAAAGGACAAATCCGTGATTTTGATAGTTTAGCTTTGAAAATACAATGTCTGCATTTCTAATTATTTACATGCTGTGTATGATTTACTGGCAGGATCTACAATCATTCATTTTTCTCCAGGATGCTCTTTGGGGGAAAGTGAGTTTTGGCATGCTCAAGTTTTTGGCAGAGCTGAGAGGAAAAGTGATTTCAAAAACTGTTTGCATTATAGTGGTTTATATTTTCTCTCTGGCTTGAGAATATTGTTAACAAAATAACTAGGAATACAACTTTTTGGTCTACTTTTTAGTATATGGACTGCATATACAGGCTGGTCCCAGAAGATGGGTTGTGCTGATTCCTCTAAATAGTCTTGTTTGAAGTAGAAATTTAAAAGGTGGTAACCTGAAATGCTGTTTAACTGAGAGTGAAAGAATGGTATCAGCGTCTGTCCTTAGTTTAACATTACACTAGAATCAGCTTTTGTCCCTACTTTGGTATTATTGCAGCAATGGATTCTGTCCTTGCTTTGGTATCGCAATAGTATCAGCCTTAGTTCCTGCATTTTTTTAAACAAGAAACGTCTTTGTTGAATTAACATTTATGACATAGGCAAGTTTGCATTTATATTAATGAAAACAAACCACATTGACGTATTTTCAGTTGCAAGCATATAGCACATATAATCTTTGAAACAGTCATTGTCAGTCAAACATTACATGGCTCTTTCATTTCCTGCCTTCCCTTGTCCAACATACAAGGCATATGCGAATCCAGCCCTGATGGAGCTGCTAAACATCAGCAAATCAAACAGAATAAAGGTCACCTGATCTAGGGATCTAAACTTAGCAACTCAAAGAAAACATGCTGGAGAGACAGATATGTGTCTCAGAGATTGCCCCTTCTTTGGAACAATCTTTCCATTCATATTAAACCGAGCCTTTCACTGGCCCTCTTCAAATGCAGTTTGGATCAATGGATGGGGACTTGCAGATTCACACCCAGGGTAGTGTCTGTGTCCCTTATAGACAGGGGCAATCTGTAAGATACTGAAGGCATAGGCAGAAATCCATGCTATCCTCTTGCCTCTAGTGGCCATATTGGGTAAAATCAGGTTATACTGGCTAAGCTTGTAAAAGCAATCTTAAGCCATTAGCCTAGCAATCGCCTATGAACCTATGAACCTTAAAATATTTTTCTCCTCCAAAACACAATTCCCACTTGTCCTATGTAATTTGCCCCACCATTTTCTAATAATTCCAATTCCAGTTTTTTTACCTCTGTTACTATATTCACTACTTCCAGTAATGTTGGTTTACACTTTGATTTCGATTTTTTAATAATTGCTTTTTTTGGCAACCACCAGAATTAAACTCAGCAAGGTCTTACAATGTTTAGGCAATTTCAATTCTGTATCTCAGAAACCATTTCCTTAGTTATACCAATTTGCTCACCTAGTATTTCTGACAGAGAAGTCTACAGGGAAGTTTTATGGTCTGCCAGCTCATTACACTGTATTGTTATTACTTTAGTATAAGCTTCTGTTCTTAGTTTGATATTACAGTAACATCCACTTATTTCCCCTACTTTGATATTACAATGCTATCTTCTTCTGTCAGTGCTTTAGTATTACTATAGTATCAGCTTATGTCCATGCTTTAGTATTACAATACTGTTGGCTTCTGTCCTTTGTTTAACATTACATTAGCATCAAGTTCTGTCCATACTTTGGTATTACAACAGTATCAGCTTATGACCATGTTTTAGTATTATAGTATTATCAACTTCTTTCCCTGCTTTGGTAATAGAGAAACATCAACTTTTGTCCTTAGTATGACATTACAGTAGCATCAGCTTCATTCCCTACTTTGGTGTTACTATAGTATTGGTTTATGTATTTTTTTTTGGTATTACAATAGGGTCTACATTAAATCAACAAATGCTTAAAATAGTGAACGCTGATTTATTGACCCTTTAAAAGCGAAAGCTTGAAATCCTGAAGACACGGAACAGCGATTTTTTTTCCCAGGGAAAAATGATCACTGGGCTGTTTTTGGGACTTTGCTATTTCCTTCACTGTGGTGCAATCTCGGGGTTGGTATCTTTAAGTGGGGGGGGGGGGCCAAAGCCGCCCACTTTATTTAGTGTTTTGAATTTTTTTTTTTTTTTTTTTTTTTTTTTTTTTTTGTGAAACTGCGATTTTTTTCAACATCGCTGTTCCCTGTCTTTGGGATTTCAAGCTTTCACTTTTAAAGGGTCGATAAATGAGCATTCACTATTTTAAGCATTCACTCATTTAATATAGACCCTTACAATAGTATCAGCGTCTTTCCTTGCTTTGGTACTAGAGTAGCATCAGCTTCTGTTCTTAGTTTGATCTTAAAGTTATATTAACTTTTCTCCCTACTTTGGTATTAGTAATATCATTTCTATCCCTGCGTTGGTATTACAATAGTATTAGCTTCTGTTCTTAGTTTGGAATTTTAGCAGTAATGCCTTGATCCTTTGTTTGTTATTACAGTAATATCAGTGTCTGTCCCTACTACGGTATTACTATGCTATTTGCTTCTGTCCTTGCTTTGGTATTGCAACAATATAAGCTTATTTCCTTGCTTTGCTATTAGAGTAACATCGGCTTCTGTTTTAGTTTGATATTAAAGTAACATTAGCGTCTCTCCATGCTTTGGTAATACAGTAGTATCAGCTTCTGCCTTCAGTCTGGTATTTCAGTAACATCATCATCTGTCTCTACTTTGGTATTACTATAGTATCTGCTGCCCTCCCTGCTTAGACATTACAGTACTATCAATGTCTGTTCTTTACTTTGGTATTACAGTAACATCAGTTTGGTAATTTAGCAGCATTGCTTCTGTCCTTAGTCTGGTACTGCTGCTGTATGTGTACCAGATTTTGTTGATGTCCAGGGCCATGTCTATCGAAAGCACTGAGTTTTGTACAAATGATAAAAATCTGTTTCTGCTATTTTCCTAATTCTGTTTTCTTGATGTTACTTTTTTTCCTTGATAATAACTCGCATTTTTAAAAATACACGGGTGCAGTTCATGTAACCATTGCATTAGCCCAGGTGCTTCTCCTTTCTTCATGGTAATGTGACACTGGCGTTAGATATTTATATAGGGAGTGTAAGAGGTGCATGGGACCATTGTTCACTGTTGCATAGCATGGTATTTAGAATAGTTGTACTCTGAATTGTTCTGATTAACCAGTCAGAGCTTTGGGTTCTTAAAAGACAGATTTTCACAGAAGAAACCCGTAAGGCATTTAAACTGCCAGCTAACTCTCATAACATACTTGTTTTATTCATCTTGAGTTTTCTATACAATAGAAGCATGCATGTTTTTCATTTTATGCCTTAAAATCATAATGGCTAGGATTCATGAACGCCTACATGTCACACTAAGTTTGTGTGTATGACTAGCAGCGATAGGCTGTTTGCTATTCAGTAAACAGCTCTATATGTTGAGCCTGGCTGCAAAACTAGGCTTAGTGATTGAATACACTAATAAGGGAATAAAGAGACAAATTACATGCTAACAAAGCAAATAATCATGGTGCTGCAATACTGGAATGTTTAAAACAAGCTCCTTCACCACGTTTCCTTCAGCCCTGAATTTCAAGACTTGTTGGAATACAGCCAAAAAGGCACGTTGAAAATGTTAGGGGTTGCTGCAGTTATCACACATATGAAAAATGCAGCAAGCTTTAATACAAGGTGCTGCTGCCAGACCTTGGCCTCGAGGGTGTAAAGTGCTTGCACCATGTTTGACCTACCATGGACAACATGAGATAGAAATAATGGACGACTGCTGGGTAGACAGAAATACCGCAGTGCAAACAGTCAGCATCTGCTGCCCTCAGCTAAGGTCCTGCAGAAATCATGGAAAGCCCACCTTACTGGAAACCAAGGTATGCATAGCATTATGCATACTAGCTACAGGTCATTTTCAGAAACCCACAGGGGACACAGTTGGTATGTCACAGGTCTCAGCCTCAAGAATATTCCAGCAATTTCTCAGTACAATGCTACAACATGTAGAGTACCATATCTAGTTGCCACATACCCCAGAAGAGACAGCCACCACCATGTAAAATGTTTATACCATAGCACATTTTTCTGAGGTTCTGGGAGCCATAGTCTGCACACACACTGAAATAAAAACCTCACCTGATGAAAAGGGAAGTGGTACATGAACAGAAAAGGCTATCGCTATCAACTGACAGGTGGCCTATAATGCACAAAGTATCATCTATAATGTATGTGCAGGCAACCCTGGGAATTTCCATAACTCCCACATATGGAGCACCTGTGACCTACACCTAAGGCTTTCTAGGGGCGACTTTCCACAATGACATCTACTGAGTGATGCAGGATATGCACTGGCACCTTGGGGCATGGCTCCCATGAGAGACCCACACAACCCCACAGACCAAGGTTACAACAATGTACATGCTCAGGCTGGAAATATCATAGAGCCTGTTTGTAGCCTACTGAAGTCACATTTATGACATCTAGATACATCTGGAGGCATCCTACAGTATTACTGAGCAATGTATGCCAAAACACTGATAGTCTGTGCCATATTACATAAAATTATTGTAGGGAAACAGTTGAGCAGGGAAAACCAGGACAAGAACCACAATTCCCAGTACCACAGTCAGGGCCAACAGACACAGATGAGGAGTCAGATAAAAAAACAGCAGCTGGGGATGATCATGGAGATGGAGGCATGCGCAATATGCTATCACCCTGAATAAGAGGAAGTGAACAGTGCTCACCCTCACTACCTGCGTAAACAACAAAAAATTAGCTAAGCACATACTAACAGTAACAGTGATGCATGCAAAGTTTGCTGCCTTAACTTACCTATGCAGTAGCTGTACCGGCTTATACTTAACCGTGTAGTGTCTATCTACTGTGATCATCAAACAGAGGTAACCCTAGAGTAGAGTTACCTGCAGCATTAACCGATGTAAGTGATGAACCTGTAATGAGACGACAAATGCTTACCCTTACGCTTGGCCTGCTCACTATTGAGCATCTGACGTAAAAGATGCTCAAGTTAGACACCCTGTCAGGGACCAAGCATTAAATCATAATTAATAGTGCTATACTAATAGTTATACTACTGTTACTACCTACTACTGTTACTACTAATAATACTACTACTACTATTATTTGTACTACTACCACTACTGCTGCTACTGCTGTTCTACTACTACTATTACTACTCCTCCTACTACTATCACTACTACTGCTATTATTACTACTGCTGCTATTACTACTACTGGTACAACAGCTACTATTACTACTACTGCTACTACTACTATTACTACTATTATTACTACTACTACCATTACTACTACTACTGCTACTACTATTACTACTACTGCTACTATTACTACAATTACTACTACTATTACTACTACTACTACTACTGCTATTACTGCTACTACTATTACTACTACTGCTACTACTACAATTACTACTACTATTACTACTTCTACTACTACTATCACTACAACTGATAGTACTACTGATACTACTACCACTACTACTGCTGCTATTACTACTAGTATTATTACTACTACTGCAAGAAGGGGCACAACAAATGTTAATACCATTTAACTTTATCAGAATAAAGCAAAAATGCAATTTAGTACATAATATTGATGAAAGCAGAAATCTGACTAAGCAAGCATTAGCTATCCACTCTTTGTATCAGCCATTGACAACCTTAAGTCACAACAAAATGTGCAAATTTTGTGTGTGTGTGTTTGTGTGTGTGTGTGTGTGTGTGTGTGTGTGTGTGTGTGTGTGTGTGTGTGTGTGTGTGATAGAAAGAGAGAGAGAGAGAGAGAGTGAGTAAGAAATGAATTAAAATCAAGTATGCACTGTCAGGGCCAGATGCTCTAGATGTAAATAAGTTAATTTTATGAAAGAATGTAAGTGTGGATGTGTTAGGTTGCATATACAATATGAGTTGTACTGTGTGCTGTCTGCAGGAACACAGATAAAGCATTTGTGCTAACACTATCCCCTGTCATCCTGGAGAGGTGTGAGCTGTGCTTGGTAGATGATTCAGTTCACCATTGTTACCCATGACCATGTGACCTACCTATGCCAGCAGTTACACTGCTACTTGTGTGAACATGCTTAGAAGTTGGAGTGCTACTTGAACATGAATGATGTCTGCTGAATGAGTTCTCATCATGACTACATACATGACCATGATCACATTGTTTGCCACATCTGGCTGCAGAACCTTCAGTCACTGATGGAGCAGTGGAAGTAGTACCACTATGAGAATGAAATCAGGTATGGCCACGGCCCTGTCTGTTAACATCTGCCAATGTACCGGCTCTTCAGCCATATGGATGCTGACCCTGCCCTAGCAGACATTCCATAACAGACACAGCATAGGCTAGTGTGTCATTCAGCTGGTCCATTGAGTTATACGCACATGGTTCATGCAGTCTCACACATCAATATGCACAGCATTCAGTATTCTAACTACCTCTTCTTAGGCCCTGGTTGAAACTTCTCTGTGACTCCATGATGGCCCTATACATATGAATGGCGGAAGCTACCAACACACCAGTGTCAGGAAGAGGGTGGTAAGCATACCTCCTCTGAGCACCTATACCAATACCACTGTGTAGCACTTCATCCTCACAATGGCTGGAGGGATTCCACCAGCTGTGAGACTGGGATATCCATGCTACCTTAATCACCTGTGCCCCACTCAACCTGTCCAGTCTCAGATGATCTGTGTCATGGGTATACATAGGTATACTGACTTTCTCCAAAATCTTTGGAAGGAATGTGGAAGCCACAGTCGCCATATCAGGCGTACCCTCTGCAACCCCAGACTGTGCCTTTTTATCACTGCTGTCATCATCAGAGGCTACTGATGATCCAGCATCAGGTGGTAGAAGCTGCACAGTGCTGGTAGTTGTTAGTTGTGGTAGTGCTGGTAGCTCAGTTGTGATTATACCAATAAAACATAAAAACAGGAGACATATGAGTAGAAATGATCAGAAATATTTTACCTAGACAGGAATAAAGCAACAATATATGCAAATGCAAATAAACATTCTTCTAAGGTATATTTACACAGCTGTATTTAAATGAAGAAAAGAAGGTATGCCAACAACATGTACAGGTGTTTGTTGAACCTCAATGCCAGATGTCCCTTGACAAACAAAACTAAAAGTGATAAAGGCATGAGAAGCATTGAATAGAAGATGACCACTCAACAAAACTATTATAACTCCACATCACTTTAATAATATATGTATATATGAATGGCATACATGGAGCATCAGTAGTGGGCACCCTGTAACTGTTTTCCACCTCTGGCCTACATCCATCACAGCACTGGGTAAATCATCTGAGCTGCCAGAATCCCTTACAATTGACAGGATCTCTTCTGTCTCAGTGAGTGGTGGTTCAATAGCAGGCCTACCCCCAGTAGTTCTGTGTTCCCATGCAACAGAGATGGTTCTAGTCATCACAATCTTCATCATATCACTGCTCCTATATCTGATAGCCTTGTAGTTATGGCCATGGCCACCCACAGCATTCACATTATCAACCACCTGCTGACAGGTACAGTCATGGAAGTGCTTGTCAGCTAAGCATTGCGCTAAGATGTGTGAGCCATGGAGACAGTGGGACTAGACTATTACCTCATTCTCTAGAATATAGGTTTAAATGGGATGTCTGGTTTAAGTGTCATTTCCCTGTAGTGAAGTAAAACCATGTTATTAGACAACACAATAGGAGCTGTGTTGTTTTTAAGCTGATATAAAACTAGGCAGAAAACAAATAACTATACAGGCATCACCATTAAAAAATGTTACTTATGATATCTGAATATGAACATCTTACCAATACATGTAAAATCCCCCATCCTCCCTGGCTGATAGCATAATTTCATAAGGGGAAAAAACTTGGTTATGTCCTCGATACAGAACAGCATTAGAAATTAACAGTTTTTAAAATGTCACTTTAACCTACAAAAAGCTTCTCAAGTAAGACATATGTCAACATTTTTGGGAAATATTTCCAGAAAACAATTTGTATGAAATAGAAGTCGAGGATCATTATAATATCAACTGCAACTGTTAAAACTTCAGTGCAAAAAGAGCATTGCAAAGTGTAGGCAGCACTCATTTTTGTAATAAAAAGCAAGACTGTCTACAATAACCCATCCCAAAACAACATTAATAATATAATTTCATAATGGAAAAAGTTTTCTCGGCATATATAACACAATTAGCACTGAACAGTTTCCAAAATGTCACTTTAACCTGCATACATTTCTCAAGTTATAAATGTGTTAGCATCTTCAGATAAATGTGTATAGAAACATGAAATTGAAGTAAGGGATCATTGCAATATCAGCTGTTATACCTTCATTACAAACACAACTGTGCAAAGTGTAGACATCACAATTTTTTCAACAAATAAAAAACATACTAAAATAATATTGCAAACAATATTTTTAGAGAACATAACATAACTTGACAGAAATTATTAAATCACTTCTCCAAAAAGAACATAAATGCAACAGACCTAAATGGTCAGCAGTAGTATTTTGCTTTTGAATAACTTGTGGAATCCAGGTAGTCTTCCCTGGTATGAAGGAAATTCCATTGCCACAGGTTCTGCTCATATCTGTAGATTAACCCCTTTGGACACATGAAATATGTATATCAAATACCCATTCCTGAATCACTTATTCTGCTCAAGGTGCACATAAAAATGGTGTGAGGACCTACACAACAGTGAGTATTCAGAACTATGGCAAGCTAATGGCTTGTGAGGGTAAATCATTAACAGAAGTGTACATCTAATTAAGTCTTTAACTTTGCTGCTAATTGGAAGTACAATTACAGAGGCTGTATCAGAGTGAATAGATTTACAGCAATTTTTTTTATTACATTTACTAACTTAGGGGATAACCTTATACCACCATTCATAAAATGTTGTTCAGAGATAAGTATGACTCTGAGTACAAAGTATCGGTATGTTATATCAAGTATATACAACCTAAACATACAAACAGAAAAAAATCTAAATCATTGCAAATTGTAATATAATCAAAATGCATCAAAAGTGAGTAATATTTACAAAAGAAAGGGACGAATGCAATCTTGTGTTGCAGACATTTGTTTGTACTGTGACATGAATCACTGACATAATTTCTGAAAGTATGACATTTGCCAAGACTTCTACTGACAAAAGACAAGTGTGAGAACATTGGTATAGTACTCCCTAATTGTAAAATTTCAGAATTACAAGACAGAATATATGTGCTGTACTTTGTCAACCTCATAATGTCAATATTGATGTGACACACATTGTTAATCTTGTCAATGTTTCATAGTAATACCATGGCTTCATTGTCCACATCTAGAGAGTGCGATGTTTTATTGAGAGTAGGGATCCTTAATGTCAACATTGTAATGGCATAATACCACAAAGTTGAGAAATCATCACAGTGATTCATGTTAGACAGCTTAATCCCTTGTGTGACATTTGACATTGCACATTTGTGATACTGGGAGTTAGTATCACTGAACAAAAGTTCACTTCCCAAGGGAAAAAAAAAACATTTATTTTGCATGTGCAAAGATTTAGTTGTCAGTAGACCAAATGATACTGGCACTGATGTGCTTCAGTCAGTACTCTGGACAGAGCTGAGTGCAGAAAGCACACCTGTTATGTAACTTTCTCTGTGGCTCAATATGTTCAAGCAGTAAGTTCTAAAGAACAGCAGGGTTTGAATCTGGATTACTGATCATTTTAATGTTGGAGGTCAGCCATAAATGTACCAGAAACAGACTGGAATAATATTAATTCAGCAACATTAGTAAGGCAATTATTTACAACACATGTTCAGGAAGAGCAATTGCTTCAGATTGTAAAAAGAAAATACCAGGGAATGGAACACACTAAACATAGGATCATAGGATCATGGGATCATAGGAGGTTACTAGGCTACTGGCTCTGAGGCCCTTATAAGCCTAGCCAAGAGTTTACCCCATGTTTAGAAAAGTCAGCACCCAAAGCCCCTGTTCAGCAGGGACACAGGTGGAAACCCAGGTGTATATTTTCTGTTTCCCATCCAGTTATTCAGGTTGCACTTAAAAATGGATAATAAGAAGTTATGTACCTACCATAACGTTCCATGTTAGTTGTCTTCTTCTTGCCTTCTTTCTTGCTGGATGGGTTCGGAGCTGATCCTCGGCTCCGACTCGGCCAAAACTAAAGCTCGAGAGCTAATTCCACCGGCTCGAGGCTCCCCTATATCCCACAATGCTAGGCGGTAACTACTCAGATCTTGTTTGATAGCTATACCAAGCAATCCTAGTCTCCATAGAATGGAGTAGGGAAACCCACCTCAAAACAATCTGCGTAAAAAGTATCGCAGACCGCAGTAAGGATAAAAGAGGTGGAAGAACGTGTGGGAATGACAACTTCCAGAGGAAGAACACAAACTGAATTCCTGTCGGTCTGTCCAAGCTTGGGGGAAGGAGGGTGGGACGCAAGAAAGAAGGTGAGAAGAAGACAACTAACATGGAACATTATGGTAGGTACATAACTTCTTAATGATAAGTTGTCAATCTCGCCTTCATTCTTGCTGCATGGGACCGTGTCCCTAGCACCTTATCCCAGGTGGCTTATCGGAACAGACTCTTGAGAACAGTGGAACCAAAATTGGCATGGCTTCTGGAAACCATGTCCAATTTGTAATGTGAAATGAATGTATGAGGAGAAGCCCAGGTGGCTGCTGCACAAATGAAATCTATTGGCAGCCTATCCTGAAAAGCTACGGATGTAGCTAATGCCCTAGTTGAATGAGCTCTAGGTCTTGAGGGTAGTTTTTGGTGTCTGATCTCATAGATGAAGGTAATTGTAGAGGTGAGCCATCTAGAGAGGGATACTTTAGTAACTGGAAGGCCCAATTTCCCTTCCGCATATGACAGAAACAATTGATTAGATTTCCTGAATTGTTTAGTCCTGTCTAAGTAATATCTAAGTTGGCGATGAACATCCAAAAAATGTAGCTTTTGTTCTGACCTGTTCGAATAGTTAGGGAAAAAGACGGGGAGATCAATAATTTGGCTTAGGTTTATTTGAGAGGAAACTTTAGGCAAAAAGGATGGATTAGTACAGAGGGATACCCTGTCTTTGTGAAACACTAAGTAAGGAGGACGACTGCACAGAGCATGGAGCTCAGATACCCTTCTCGCTGAAGTTATAGCTACCAGAAAAAGTGTCTTCCAAGAAAGCAACTTCAGAGAACATGAAGCCGCCGGTTCGAAGGGGAAAAATTAAAGATGCCAGAACCAAGTTCAAATCCCATTGAGGCGGGGATCTTTGATTGGAGGTTTGAGAAGAAATACGCCCCTTAAAAAGGCTTTACAGAGTTTGTGAGCCATGATGCTAGACTCTGAAACACCAACATGAAAATTTGATATGGCAGCCAATTGAACTCTAATGGTAGATGCAGAAGATCCTAAATGAAAGAGTTCTGCTAGAAAGTCTAGAATAGTCTGAACAGGTGCAGTAAAGGGATCTATGTTTCTTGATGTTGCCCAAAAAGAGAAGCGTTTCCATTTGCTACTATAAATCTTCCGGGTAGAGGATTTATGAGAGGCTATCAAGATATCTCGGACCGAGCGAGATATTGAGGGAAGCCTGGCTAAGGTTGGAATCGGAGAAACCACGCTGTCAGGTTTAGAGAAGGCATAGATTGGTGCAGCTGACCCGATTGGTGGGTTATCAGATCTGGTACTGGGTCCAGATGCCAAGGCTGCTCCAAAAGGTAACGATGAAGAAAGGGAAACCATATCTGTCGAGGCCAGTAAGGGGCAATGAGGATCATTGTCACTCTCAAGGTGATGGCTTTCTGAATTAGTTGAGATATCAGTGGAAAGGGGGGAAAGGCATATAGAAGTCCCCGGGGCCAATCGTGGACTAGAGCGTCTCTGGTGGGATGGCCTGGCAATGGGAAGAGAGTGAAGAAGTCGTGACACTCGCTGTTTTGGGGAGTAGCAAAAAGATCACAGCAAGGCTGGCCCCATCTTAGGAATACTTCTTCTAGAACTGATTTCTTTAGAGACCACTCGTGGGGCATGAGAATTGCTCTGCTCAATTTGTCTGCAATAACGTTGGATTTCCCGGGAATGTGCGTTGCTATCAGAAAACGCTGAGAAGAGATCGCCCATTGCCAAAGTCTGAGTGCCTCTCGACATAAAAGGTATGATCTGGTTCCACCTTGTTTGTTGATGTACCACACTACGGACATGTTGTCCGTTTGAATTGCAATAGTCCCAGTGGGAAGAGAGTCATGAAGGGCTTGCAACGCTAAAAGCACTGCTCTCATCTCTAAGACGTTTATGTGCAAGTGGCACTCGAAAGGTTGCCACGTGCCCTGGACTGTCCTGCCCTGATAATGCCCCCCCCACCCGATCAGGGAGGCGTCTGTTGTCAACGTGGCGACTGGGGGGGGGGGAGAGTGAAGGGTCTTCTTGGGAGGAGTTGAGGTGATGTGATCCACCAAGACAGTTGATTCTTGCATGATTGAGTTATCAATATGGTATGGGACATCGGGAGCTGTTGAAAGGACCATTGAGTAAACAGCATCCATTGGAGGATCCTCATGTGAAAGTGAGCTAAGGGGAGAAGGGGAATAGCTGCTGCCATGAGTCCTAACACCTTCAAAACTAGTCTGGCTTTGACTTTGTTGCATTGTAAGAGAAGGTAAACTTGGTTCCGAATGTCTGACACTCTCTGCTCTGTGAGTCTGGCTGAAAGATTGAGTGTGTCTAAGATGGCGCCTATAAAGGTAATAGATTGACAAGGCGACAAGGCAGATTTTTCGAAATTTATCGAAATGCCTAGAGCTTGGCAAGATTGGATGGTGAAGTCCCTGGATAGAAGAAGCTGATGTCTGGTGGTGGCGGTAAGGAGCCAGTCGTCTAAATATGGAAACACCTGGAATCCTTGACGTCTCAAGTGAGCCGCGACCACTGCCATGCATTCGGTAAACACACGGGGGGCTGTAGTGAGATCAAAGGGCAGGGCCCTGAACTGGTAGTGACTGGCTCCCAGCCTGAAGTGGAGATATCTCCTGGAGCATCTGTTCATCTTGATGTGGTAGTACGCGTCCTGAAGATCTATCGAGCACATCCAATTGTCCTGACCCAAGAAGGGTACAATGGACTGTAGCGTGACCATCCGGAATTTTGTTTTCCTGACATACTTGTTTAAGTAGATGAGATCCAGTATGGGTCTCCAGTCCCCTGTTTTTTTTGGTACCAAAAAGAATTTGGAGTAGATTCCGGATCCTTGCTGGTCTGCTGGGACTGATTGGATAGCTCTTTTTGATAGCAGCTTTGAAATTTCTAATGCTGCTTGTTCCCTTAGACCAGGTGGAACGTCTGGAAGGGATCTTTTGGGTTGGGATGGGATGTGAACAAAGGGAATTTTGTAACCCTCGGATATTATCGACTGTACCCATTTGTCTTGAGTAAGGGAAAGCCAGGCTTTTGGGTACAGGGATAATCTTCCCCCGACTGCCTCCGAAGGTGGACAACCGGGCAGCCCCTCAGGGATGCTGAAAGGGTTTGTCAGAGAACATTTCTCTGCTACCCTGGTTTTGCGGACCTCCTCTGCCTCTAGGGCGGCATCTATTATTATTATTCCCCCCTCTGCCTCTAGAGGCCTACCGGCCTTGTGCGTCAGATGAGACTCCCTGGGATTGTTTGCAGAACCACATCTTTCCTCCCCTCTGACCTTTGGGATAGGGTCTAGAAGGGGTAGAAAAATGGACTCCTATGGCAGAGAGAGTCTTACCTTCTACCTTGCACCTGGTCAATGTATCCTTCACCTGTGGACCAAACAAGGATGATCCATCAAAGGGAGAATTGTTGAAGGACGCCTTGAAAGGGTTCGCAAAGTTACATAGCCACATCCAGGCGTGTCGTCATAAGGCAACACCTGTGCCTGCGGCTCTACTCGCCCCATCTGCAGCATATGATACTAGCCGCATGGAGGAGTTAACGATGGAATTCAGGGTTGCCAACTGGGAGTTCATTGTGTCTTTGAACCCCTCAGCTGTAGGATCCTTTATCAGTTCACCCATATCCTTGAGTAAATCTCTCTGGAGACGAGTGAAGTGGCATAAGTAATTCAGCGAATGCATCGAAAAGGTCGCTGATGAGAACATCCGCTTGCAGTACCTGTCCATGGTTCTAGATTCCTTATTAGGAGGATGGACAGGAACCGAAGGATCAGCTAACTCCTTCTTAGTGGCCGCAGCCACCACCATGGCATCAACAGGGACACCTTTGGATAAAAAATCTTTATCTCTAGGGGCAGTAATAAATTTAGATGGTCTCCTCGGGGTGGGTTCCACTGAATCAGGAACCATCCAAGCCTTCCTTGCCACCACTTCCATAAGGGGGTCAAAGGGAGGGGACACTCAGGAGGTAGAAGGGCGAGAGCCAAACGCCTCAAGATACACTGACTCATCCTCCGAAGGGTTAAGGGCTGGCCAGTTCCCCCTCTGTTTCAGGATCTCGAAGATGTCAGCAAAGGAGACAGCCTCAGAGGGGGATCGAGGGGAACCTTCGGATTAGTCTAAGTCAGTGTCAGAGGTGATAGACTCAGGGGAGTCAATGTGCTTCCTCTTGCACTGCCTCTTCCTTGGGGGATCTCCTGCCAGGTCAGGAGTGGCCTCGGAAGAGGAGGAAATTCCCAATGGGGAAACTTGAGGAGTTGGCTCTCTGCGGTCTAAGACAAGGGGGTGAGTAGAAATCACCGCAGGCACTGTAGATGGGGGGGGCTGAAGGAGCCGACTGTGGGGCAGAACCTGGTTCTAGCACGCTCCGCATGACCTCAAAGGCAACCCTGTCAGGCAAGGCCAGAGGCCCCCACTCCGAAGAGACAAGGACCTCCCCCGGCACCGACAGGGATGGCTCCGAAGCCGATGTCGGAGCCGAACTCAGCAACGCTGAAGCCCCGAGAGGGAGAGCGGGGTCGGACAAGGGTCCGATGCCACTCACCCCCTCGGAGCCGACGAGGGAAGCTCGGCACTGAGATCCCTCCAAGGAGGAGATCGGAGCAGACGACGGAGCTGAAAGGGAAGGTATCGGATCCGAAGCACCGACAGCCATGGCTCCAACAAGCCCTGGCTCCAAACTCAAAGGAGTCGGAGGAGGAATGTACTGGGGAACGGAAATAGCCACTGACTGGTGAGTCGGGCTATGCAGCATTTGGGCCAGTGCCTCGGACTTCAGAAGTCTACTCACTACCCTTTGCAAATCATGGTCTGATAACCTGGAAGACCGTGAGGAATGAGTTTTATGGCTCCGTTCAGAAAGGAGAGGGGATCCTGACGCCGAATGCACGGAGCCGATAGAGGGGGATCTGGACCTCTTCCTAGACTGTGGCTCCGATAAAAGTATCGGAGCCGACGGAGTTATATCAGCCTCGGCTCCAGCCGGAGCCGAGGTAACAGTATGAGGCTTGGAAACATCGGCTCCAGCCGGAGCCGATGTCGAAGCCGACTTAGTCTTTCCAGCAGTCGACTCTGGAACCAGAGCTGACTGTTTGGAAGTTTTGGAAGGCTTCCCCAACACAGACTGAGTCAGGGGGCCTTCAGGCTTTAATAAGCCCCGCAAGATTAGCTTGTTCTTGCGTTCCTGCAGGACTCTAGGGCTAAAACCATGACAAACAGCACAAGAGTCCTGCAGGTGCACAGGTCCCAGGCAATACACACAAGAAGTGTGACCGTCTGTCAGAGACATTTTCTGACAGCACGAGTCACACTTCTTGAAGCCTGAGACCTTGTCTTTTGACATTGTAAAAAGGAGTACCTGACACAACACAAACACACTACAGACACACCCTTTACAGAAAAAAATTATTAAATTATTAAAGGCTAAAACAAGCCACAAACACACACACACACAAGCCCTTAACAGAAAAAAAAAGGACAACTGATTTAGTCACTAATGGACTGGGGGAAGGGTAGGGGCCGAAGGCCTACAAGATAAGGGAAGAAAGGGAAAAAAGACTCGACAAACAGGGGTCGATTGATCTAAATACTTAAATTAAACTAAAAGGTTATGTATGACAACAAAACAAAAAAAAAATGGGTTTTAGAAGTACCTAATAAGGTAAAAGTCTAACTCACCTGCCTGAGCCGGTAGAAAAGCACCTCGTCAGCTATAGCGGCAAACGAGATCTGAGTAGTTACCGCCTAGCATTGTGGGATATAGGGGAGCCTCGAGCCAGTGGAATTAGCTCTCAAGCTTTAGTTTTGGCCGAGTCAGAGCCGAGGATCAGCTCCGAACCCATCCAGCAAGAATGAAGGCGAGATTGACAACTTAACATTGAGGTACTCTGCTTGACATGGAGAGAGAGTCTATTCCACATGCCGAGGATTAAGGGGCACAGCTACAATGTGACAAAGTCAGGGAACTTCATGAATAAAAGGGATATATATTGCTGATAGTGCACAGCTAGGGAACTTCATCACTATTATCATATAGAATGGAGAATTAGACAAACCAGTTTTTGCATAAAAATAAACTGATGTTTGAATAGATGTAAACAAATGTAACCTCTTCCTTGCCTTATATGTATTAATGAAACAAAGAAGCTGTAATGGCAAATTACCCTTATTTATAAATGGATCAGATTGGTAAGATTAATGAACACCTGTACACTCCTTCCTGTACAAGTAACCCTAGTGAAAACAATCAGCTGTGGTAGGAACATGCACGCTAAGAGTGGTAGGAAGTGAGACGGTGAATACATCCCTAGTAGTTTTACAGTGAAAGGCAGAAGGACCTGTCACAAAATTAGAACTGTCACTTTGAACAGCGTGTCAACAGAAGATTATGCTGCAATGTATTGCTACAGATATTTAACAATAAAAGATGAGATGTATGTAGTCAGGACATGAGAGACATGGTCATGTGACATATATTAATATGCAAGTTCTTCCACTCAAAAGTCATGTGCAGGCAGTTAGTTGATTTACATCCCGATTTTGTTTGTAGGAATGTCAGTATATGCCTTTATACATGATGTAGGTACATGTGAAAAGAAGACCACCCAAGGATATTAATCCCATACTTGCTATATGAACTGTTTCACTTTTTTTTCAATGTGGATGGAGTATAAAGCTGTTTTGGCAATGTAAAAATCATATTAATTGTATATTTCCTGCTGAACTTGCCACATATACACATTTAAATACTGTCTGTCAAAGTAAACCAGCACCTTCACAGTGTGGTTTGGAAGCTGCACGATTGCAGAAAGGAAGGCCCTACAAAGAGTGGTGAGGGTTGCAGAGAAGGTAATAGGTTCCAGTCTTCCATGAATAAAACATCTTTATTCTACATGAAGCATCAGAAATACCACCAAAATAATGCAGGATAACACACATCCTGTACATGGAGTGTTTAAGCATCTGGCATCGAGCAGGAGATATTGCACCATCCGCTGCAGGACTACAAGATTCTGTAACAGTTTCTACCCTACAGTGGTTAGACTTCTGAACTCGGGCATTAGTCCCAGGGGTCTGAACACATAATAATCAATTTTTTTTATTTATTTGTGCAATATATACTTACATATATTCCAAGTAAATGCAATATTTATTTATTATATACATAGTCAGTATTATTTAACTCACCCAAGTGCAATATTAGACAAATACTGTAGGCATTTTAATCTGTAGTGTGTTTTGTTTTACTTTAAATAGGATAGTTAATTTAACTGAGGGTTCGGTATTATTTTCATATAAGAGTGTTGGTAAATGTCTCTGCTCTTTCTTGTGTGTATTGGGAGTAGTATTGTATTTGTTAGTTAAATTTATTCCTCTACTTGTATGTGTTGTTTCAATTTCCTTTGTAATTTCAAGAATTGAGCTGATGCTCGAAATTTCATTTAGGCTGCACATGTGTAGTTCTAAATGACAATAAAGTTTACTTTGACTTTTGACTTTCTCTAAAGCTCTGGATACAGTATAACATAATGCTGTAAATCACAATATGACAGTACACAACCCTAACTTGCATACAACATTAATCATATAGAAATTTTACATTTCGCATGCAACAGTTGTACACTGGACTATAACAATCTTGGTGTCCTTTGTGTATGGGTCACTTCATATATTGCCCGAATGTTGGCAGAACCAAGGTGCTGGAGGGAATTCTAAAAGTGTTGACAAAAACAACAAATGAAAATAACTATTTCATAACATTCATTACTTACTGTGCTTTGTGCTAAACAGTCTACAATTAATATATCATTATACTTGGCACGATCATACGGACGTACAGTAATTAATGCATTAACATTGTCAAACCACCACAAAACCATACCAAAATATCATAATGAAAGTTCTATCATAGTGTGACATGACAACTTTGCAGCATGAAACAAGTGAGAATCCACTATATTGTAGAAAAAATAATAAAAGGTATACCACACTAGAGTTAAACATGCAATGCATGTCAAATTCTTCTTGTCCTGTGAACTAACTGATGACAGCAAACAAAAATTCACAACACAGTTGACATCCACCACACATACTTGAAGGGATAACCTGAGCATTGTTTTGCACTGCATATGCCTTCCATTGGAGTATAAATGTTGCCCTTTCTCAACACAATTGAAAATGTTTTAGGAAGTCAAGCTAGCTGACTAAATGGATATAAATGTACACATTAAAATTAATGGTCCTTATGGGACATATTATTGTCAGTCTTGTAAACAGTATAGATATTTTTTGAATAACCAAGGCATTTTTTAAGACACATCAATAAATTAATAATACTTAAAACTAGATTTACATAGTCACAATATGTTGTCTATTTAGCTGTGTGCAGCAATTGTGAAAGCTTCTATGTGGGTAAGACCAATAGGGTCTATATTACATGACTGAATGATCACAACAGCAAATTCTCTAAAGAGTGAAAATGCAGCACATCGAAACCACACCTCCCGCTAAACATATATACCAACTCAGAAAACACACTACAGTAAGGAAAGGGCAAATATTCCATTCTTCACTGTACCACGATCCCACAAAAGCACTTTGATGTGTAGCATTTTTGCTCTTTTGAGCGTTCGCTATTGTGATCATTCGATCACGTAACATAGACCTGACCAATAGAATGGTCAAATATTTTTAAAAAATTGAACAAATGGTGCCAAAGCCTTGCTCTTGAACTCAATGCTAAGAAATGCATAATTGTATCTTTTGGAAAGTCAACTGTCCCAGCTAATTACCATGTTGATACCACACCCCTAAGAGGTGACCCAGTGGTCAGAGGTCTGGGTACGCATGTAGACAGTAGCCTTACTTTCGACCACAGAGTGGCCACAGTGGTGAGGAAATCCTTCTGTGTTGCACAACCTATAAGAAAGGGCATGGCATCTAAGTCCAAAAAGGTCATTATCCTACTGTACTCTGCCCTTATTAGACTAATCATAGAGTACAATGCTTCCGTCAGTGTATACTTTACAAGGCAGATGTAGCAAGCAGTGGAACCTCAGAGGTTCCTTACAAGGAGATATCAAGGCATAACAAACTTGCTTTAGCCAGAGAACCTTAAAACCCTTTCCCTGTACTCATTCCCCTATAGATTGCTGAAGGGTGATCTATGTCTGGCTTGCCATGCATCGCAAAACCCCACACATATGAATCTCCTGCATATTCCTAAGTTAAACAGTACCAGAAATGCTAGGTCCAGGGACCTGCATTTTGTATGTGACTTACACAGAACATACTGGAGAGACAGATATGTGTCCCAGAGGCTGCCCCTCCTATGGAATAGGATTCCCATCCACGTGAAGCTGAGTTTGTCTAATACCCAATTTAAGTACAACCTAGACCAGTGGATGAAGAATAGGAAATTTAAACAGGGCCTGACATCCATGTCCGTAACCCATTCTGTCAAAATCCTGTTTGGCTACAGGATGTCATTATTCTATTGGGAAAACATGTCTAGGCTTAGAAATGCCCCCAGGTCATTAGCCTAGTAACACTCTATAAAGCTATGAATCTATGAATGCTTTCACAAAGAATCTATGAACATGTATTAGCTATGAAGAACAAAGTTACTAACGACCCCTTGGCTAAACATTCTGTCTTATATTCCTTTAAGAAATTATACTTCTTTTCGTTGGATTCACCATCAGATGTTTCCTTTGGAAAAGATGATAACAGCATGTTAGAATGTCATGAAGTTTGATGGCAAATTTATCTGGATGCCAATAAGCCCCAGATTTAAATGAATTAATTAATATGAAATGTTTCTTGAAGTTATCCTACTTATAATTAATTATGTATTGAATGAAAATAATATATTTTCAATAATATCAATTTATATAGGTCTGCCTTTTTAAATGAATGACCTGTTTTAATTTATTCATGTATTTATTCTTTTGATTGATTGGTTAGGGTCATATAATGTGTTATTAGTTTCTAAAATTAACTATTTAATTTGTTTTCAGATTGGTCTGATGAAATTCTTTATACTATGATTAAAGAACAAACGCACTTATCAATATATTGATAGTTTTGGCTGATTTTTTCCTTGTCCTTTGCAGTGTGTGAGTGTTTTTAAGTTAATAGCTATGCTGCTCTGTTCTTTCATTGAATTTTGTTATTTGATTGTTTGTTTTCATCTGCATTTTTTTTATGGTATGGATATGTCACATGCTGCCAATGAGAATATTACAGTGTATGAAGACGTTAATTTGGATTCATATATTCAAGTAGTACCTGGAGAAATCTTGGCATTCTGCCAATCTTTTGTTGATTTGTTGACTAAAACACAGGTTGCTTTTGGTAGACTTGTTAATGGATTGCCTATGCAAGCTAAGAGCAGCATGGCAGCTAGTTCAGAGGACAGTTTTGATGGAATATTGATGGCTGACAAATTTCAAAATGTGAATAGTACTAGTTCTGGAACGGGAACCAGAACTCTTGAGCATCTTATTACAGGTACTGTTAACCTCTTTATCAATGGAGTGATTACGGCTGAGGATTTACAATCCAGTAGTGCAAATGGAGCTTCAGAAGCAATGTCTAAGTAGAATATTTATGACTTAGAGCCTAAGTTTTTCAAGCTGAAAAGCCTATAATATGAACATTTTATTTAGAACATTCCATTCTGATCAAACATGTTCTTAACAGCCTTAGATTATTTAAGTTTCCAAATGGCCTTAGCAAGAATGATCAAAGTATAACATTTTGGTGAACCTAATTGACCATCCTGATCTGACATTATTGAAGCATTTATTAGTTCATAATACTACAAAGGCTGAGTTATTACATAATCAAATTAGATGTTTTGACAGCAGTATTAAGAACAATCATTATTTCAACTTGCGGGCTTCTAATTATTATTATGGTATTACTGCCGAGTTGAAAGGCATGATGCAATTATTGTAGCGAGTAAGCAAAAGAAGCTTAATAGAGGTCAGAAAGTTATAAAAATAATTCTGCTTATACTCTTACTTATAATAATCAAGTTATTACTGATAATTGGGATGCTGATTTCAGCAATGGTGTTGGTTCTCATCAGGATCATTCTGTTAGACACATTTTTTACTATTTGACAATGCTTTAGAATTTTGACCTCTGCCTAGGAGACCACAGAGGATAGCTAGTCTAAAAGTGGGCAAGTTGTACATGAAGATATACCACGTCGTCAGTCTGATCTTGCCAGTGGTGCCCCTTTTCAATAGAGAAGGCAAAATATGTGAATCAGAATACTTGTTTGTCGTCCAGAGGCAGGAGCAGAGGCAGAAAAACGAATCAAGTTTAAATGAAAAGAACTCAAGCTGTCCAGTTTTTTTTTTTTTTACTTCAGCTCATTTTCTTTGGATGAACAACATACTGATTTGTTTAATAAATTATTTCTGTTTATTCCTGCCTGGCAGGTAAATATATTACAATTAATAACTGACTTCAAATTATATGTTTTGCAATACATACTAAATGTGGCTAGAGTTAATGATAGTGATTCTAGTTTAATTCACAAAAAGCAAGTATAATTATATATTACATAACACCCTGAATGCATTTCAAAATACATGTGAGAACAATTTTAGGAAATTATCAAATGCTAAACTGTGGAACTTCCTCCCTTCCTCCAACAGATCAACCCTGAGTCTGCCACTATTTATAGCCTATCTAAAAGCAGGCCTAAATAGTCCATGGCTCTGCACCTACTTAACTCCAGGTAATTCACCCTCTACCTCTGCTTTCTCTGTCCACTTTCCTTGTTTCACTTCAGTATCTCTTACCCCTATAGACCTATAAAACTTCAGCAAGATTTCTCCTCCCCTCCCTTACCTTACTCTGTTTTCTTCTTCTGTCTATCTAACCCCGTTAAACTTATAACCTCTCAAAACTCTATGCTATCTTTCTCTTCTCTGAGTAAAGCTATTTATAAACTCTAGTGTAATCCTGTTATCATGTTAACCTGATACAAACTCCAATAACTACTATATTTTCCTGTAATTTACAGTTAATACACTGTAATATTTTAGAAGTAATACTTTAGAAGTTAAGTCAAATTTTAAGTAAAACACCAAGCAACTGGACATTTATTCAGGCCTAATCTGTATGCAATGTAATGTGTAAAGCCTTAACTTACATCATTTGTTTAAAAAACTGTAGTCTATCATGTATGTATCTAAATGCATTGTATCAAGTCCTATGATTTTCTTGTAAAATTACAATCCATTCTTTGTATGTACCTAAATGTCTAAATGTGGAGCTTTTCTCCCCGGGCCTCCCCTGAAAACAGGTTATATGATCCAGTTGGACTATCCCAGTTAGCAAATGTCAAATAATGACATGTCATTAAGGTCACATAAAAAATGCAATTGTGCAGTTTTTGTGCTTGCATTCCGCAAAGCAAGTGCCTTTCAGTTATTCGGCAGAGTCTACAGCAGCAGAGAGACAAAAGAAAGACTTTAGAGTTATTAAGTATAATTTGTTCTGCTTTTCCTGCTGTCTTAACTAATTCTGCATAAAATGTCAATTCTTTTAGCAAATCTGTGATTTAAAAAGTTTGTTATTGCCACATATTATATTTATTTGCTGCCTGCACTTGAATTAAGTCATTTTTGTATTTAAATAACCTGCTTAACTGTTGTAGGCTACACACTAAAGTGTGATAGCCTTTTCTGTGCATTTAAAGTGTTATTTTGATTGTATCTACTCTATTTTCTGAAAAAAAAAAAAAATATATATATATATATATATATATATATATATATATATATATATACTTGTTACCCACCTTTCTGAACTAGTATAGTCCAGTTTTCAGGTTATTGCTGAATCCAGGGCTGAGTTACAAGTTTCTGTGTTTCCCATATCTTCCTTGGATAGAAGGAAGTTTCTCTGTTCACATGTGAGGGAGGGGAGCTTTGAGCAGCCTATCTGTCCCTGGAGGAATGGTTTCGGCCCAGAAGTTAGTAGTTTATTGGCCATTTTGGGCTAATTTTGATTGTATCTGCTCAATTTTCTGAAAAAAAAAAAAAAAACAAACAAATATATATATATATATATATATATATATATATATATATATATATATATACTTTTTCATGCCTTTCTGAACTAGTATAGTCCGGTTTTCAGTTATTGCTGAATCCAGGACTATGTTACAAGTTTCTGTGTTGCCCATACATTACTTGGATAGAAGGAAGTTTCTCTGTTCACCTGTGAGAGAGGAGAGCTTTGAGCAGCCTATCATCCCTGGAGGAGTGGTTTCAGCCCAGAAGTTAGTAGTTTATCAGCCATTTTGGGCTAATTTCTATCTCTTTCACTTCCCTGCTATAAAAATCACATTTTGCGGTTTTGCACACCGGGCAGTGCCGTTTAGCTAGAGTTAAACTATTCTCGGCGCCACGAAGTCTACTCTTCAATTTTTCCCTTGGAACAAGACAAACATTCAACTTTAGCACTCAAACCATTAATTTTACAGTCAAGCACTTGCTTAAACCTCATAGCAAGCACTAATTAATCCTAGCACTAGACCCCTCTATACTGTCCAGAAGGACAAGGCTCTCTATTCGTCCCCACCAGCCAATCAGAAAAACAGCTTACTCTACCTGTTCAGGCATGTCCAAAGGGCAGTTTCCAGTGTACTCTCCAGTCCATTTGGTAAATCTGGGCATTTTGAGGCAATGTTACAACTGCCTCATGCACACAGACAATCCTCTCCTCCTACCACCAAACACTAATATATGCAAGAGATGCAATTATACAGCCAAAATGGAGGCAAAGCTCTCTTAACCCAAGACTGGAACTGACAGTCAAGAGGAGAAGGGTAATACTTGCAACACACTACCAGTCTCACATAGACCTAATAAACCAACACCGGAAAATAACACATATGAATACATGAAAAAATACTTTGAGGCTCTAAATAAAAATCTGCAAAACCAACAGAGACCTCCAACGCAGTCATCCAAGCAACCTCCACACCCCATCACCAACCATGAAACACATACTTCACATAATCAGTGTGCCATGCAATCACAGCCCTTAACACAAAATAACATACCCAACACACTAGTAATAGGCGACTCTATAGTCAGGCACACTGATGTCCCACTAACTAGGCTGGTCAAGGAGAAGGTTACAGTTAGCTATCTGTTGGGTGCCAGGATCCACCACATAAAACAAGCACTCAGGTCATGCCAGAACAAGTACAAATACAACTCTGTCATTGTCCATGTTGGTGTGAATGACCTGAGACGTACCTCCCTGGACTACATGAAAAGAGACATGGAAGAGCTCTCTGATCATGTAGCCCAGGCCAGTATGACCCTGACCCTAAGTAGCATCCTGCCCTCACCAAGAATAATGCCACAGTATAAAGAAAAAATGATCAATTTCAACAATTGGCTAAGTTTCTGGTGTCATTCAAAGGGGATCCAGTATCTGTCCGCCTGGGATGACATGCTCGACAAGCCACATTGCTTCGCAAAAGATGGCTTGCACCTGTCACCCTTAGGCTTTCGAATACTGGCCAAGGCACTTACCACCCCCATAGTGCCCTTTTTAAGCAAGGCTCAAAAGACAAACCCACCACCATAAATAGCACAAGTAACCAAAAACTGAGGGTAATGCTACTCAACGCCAGAAGTCTAAACCTCAAAATGCACTCACTCAAGGCACTCCTCAGTATGGAAAACATTGACATCTGTGCAGTAACAGAAACCTGGTTTAAGGCTCCTGAGAGCACCCCAGCACTAGTAGTCTATAACTCATACCATACCTTTCGGCCACAGAACCAGGACCGAAACACAAAAGGCGGAGGTGTATCCATATTCATCAAGGATACCCACACCTCCAGGTTAGTGGTGCAGCACAATGCATCAGAGATCATCCATGTGCAACTAACAATGGGCAAAACTGCAATCCAAATTGTAGCTTGCTACAGATCACCCACCATGCTCCAGGACCCCATTCTGCATTTCTGGAGACACTGGGAAATATGAAGGTCCTACCAAACACCCTAATACTGGGTGATTTCAATTACCCAAACATAAACTGGGAGAACTACTCAAGTATTAACTCCCTTGTCCAACGCTTCCTATAATTTATAAACTCGAACGCCCTGGATCAACTGGTCAACACCCCCACCAGAGGGAACAACATATTGGACCTGGTCATCACCAACATGGGTGACCGGTGTTCCACACCGGAAGTCAACCCCTCGCTGGTTAGATCAGACCATAGATTAATCACTCTGGATATCCACATTCCACCCCCACCCCAATCAAGGAAACTACAATGAAAAACTTTTCAAAAGTAAACTTCACATTACTTAAGACCGAGGTGGAAAGGTTCACAGCGCCATGCTAAAGGAAAATGCTGTCTAAGCTGCTGAAACCTTTACAAAGGCACTCTATGAGCATCTGCAGGAATGCATGGATCGTGCTATCCTAAGTAAAACCAAGACTCACTCCTCCAAGAAAAGGAAACCAGTTTGGTGGACCTCTTCCATATACAAGTTATACAACAGAAGGAGGAAACAAGTACAGAAAAGAGTAAAATCCCAAGAAGGAAAGACATCCCTGATAAGTATCAGCAAGAAACTACGATCCCTCATTAAATCATCCAAGGCTAGTTTCGAAAGAAAAATTGCCAATAACTCCAAAGTTAACCACAAAGCATTCTTTAGCTATGTCAAGAACTCAAGTGGAAACTCTCAGATCTGCTCTGAGTTAGTGTAGAATGGCACAAAATACACTGAACCGACTGATATTGCCAACATTCTGGCAGACAGGTTTAGTGCAAACTTCACCTTCCTCTCACCCCCTAAAGGGCCTATAACCATACCAGATGAATGCAGGGCCCCATCAATCACTGACACACAGGTTAAAACAGCCCTATCTAATGCCAAAAACACAGCTTCAATGGGACCGGACAGTGTCCCAGGCTGTGTCTTACAAGAGCTCCAAAATGAACTAACCCCTCACCTAAACACACTGTTCAAACTCAGCCTCTCTGCAGGCTACATGCCCACAGAGTGACACACAACAACAGTTATCCTGCTCCACAAAGGTGGAGCCAAAACGGACCCCAGGAACTATTGCCCTATAAGCCTGACTAGCCTGGTCTGCATGGCTATGTAACGCATCATCATGGAACTCATTAACAGAGACATTGGGAACCTCCAAACCTTGAACCCTACCCAGTTTGGCTTTGTTAATGGCAGATCATGCCTCCTAAATCTGGTGGATGTCTTTGAGATGGTTACCAAGGCATTAGATGAGGGAAAGGAGGTCCACACAGCCTACCTAGACCTTGCAAAGGCTTTCAACACCATTCCCCATTCTAGTATTATAGACAAGCTCACCAACTTGAACATAAACCCCTACATCATGAGATGGGTTGCCAACTGGCTTATGGATAGAACCCACATGGTGAGAGTTGCAGGCTCTATGTCTGACTCTAAACCGGTTACAAGTGGCATCCCCCAGGGCTCAGTCCTAGGACCCCTCCTGTTCTGTACATATTTCTCAGGGGTACAGGCAAGCATAGGAGGACTAAGGTTGACCAAGTTCACAGGCGACTGCAAACTAGGGGCCATAATTGATTCTCCGGCTGATACAGACACCCTCCAGATGGGTCTCACTGAGATGGATACCTGGTGTCAAAATCTTGGCCTCAAGCTAAATGCCAAAAAGTGCATAGTCATCCACTTTGGAAAAAACAAAGTACCCGCGAACTACCACATAGGTGGTAGTTCCCTAAATACAGAAAATGTATGAAGGGATCTGAGGTCCCAAGTAGATAGTAATCTCTCCTTTGATAATCATATTGCCAAGGTGGTTAGAAAATCCTTCTATGTGGCCCACCTAATCACAAAAGGGTTTGCATCTAGAACAAAAAAGGTTATTGTGCCTCTCTACTCATCACTCATTAGACCCATCATAGAATACAACGCCTCATTTGGGATGTACCTTACAAGACACCTGCAACAGCTGGAAGGACCACAAAAGTTCCTCACCAAGAGGATTACTGGCCTCAAACAGAAGCCCTATGCAGCCCAACTCAAGAAACTCCAGCTGTACTCGGTTGCATACTGCTTACTCAGAGGTGATCTCTGCCTGACATACAAGGCCATGTCCAACCCAGAATTGATGGACATGCTCCACCTAAAAAAAAAACAAATTCCGGAGAGCCACATGCTCTAGAGATATAAACCTCACCACAACGATGAATAGGACATGCTGGATGGATAGATTCTTGTTCCAGAGACTCCCCATGCTTTGGAACAGGATTCCAACATACATCAGGCAGAGCCCCTCACTAACACTCTTCAAGAGAAACCTTGACAAGTGGATGGGAAACAGAAAATTTACCGCAGGGATCACTGCAGTGGCTCTGCTGGACAGTGGCGCAGGGAACTAATGGCTCTGCTGGACAGAGGCACAGGGACCTAATCTAAGGGGGTGGCAAAAGCCAACGCATTCTGGCTAGGCTTATAAATGCCCCTGGGCAGATAGCCTAGTACTTACTTATGAACCTATGAACCTATAAAATAAATAAATAAGTAAACATATTAGAAAAGTATATGACATGGCTAAATCTAAGACAAATGCTTTAAATGAATTCAATGATATCATAGAATAATGAAAGCTGACAAAGGTAATGGCATGATAGTTATGGACAATGAAACATATAATGAATGTATATTTAATATGTTTTCTGATGTTAACTGTTATAGATTAGTTCTAAGATATTGGGTTGGCAAAGCAAACTGGTCACACAGAAACCAATAACCATATTGACACCAACTTTTAGAGTTTTTGTTCCTTATTTAATGTTAATGGAACTTCACAAACACAATTACCATAAAGTTACAATACTCTTTGCTGCCATCACACTTGTTTAATTTCACCAATGAAAACATCAAACCTAATCACATGATCACTTTAGAAACACAAAAATAGCCAACATGATTTGAATACACAAAACACATTATTGCAAAAAAAGAAACAACAAAATTCATCATCTATTTAACAAATGAATGTAATCTAAAAAAAACTATCTTACAATAGCCTCAGATTTAATAAGCATTTTGTATTAATGCTTTCGTTCGAGCCAGTGGTTTATCAGCTCTAAGAAATATCTGCATTTAAGCTCCCTGGCTTCCAAAACATCATTACATCCATTAACAAATGGTTTCCAAAACATCATTAAATCCATTAACAAATCCCAAAGAATCTATGGGTTCTTAGACACATAAATGAAATTTTCTAAAGTTGTTGTTCTTTATACTATGCTTAAACAAAGAGTTGGTGTTATCTTTTAACTTGATCACCCTAACATGTTCTCTTAAATAAAACCTAAGTTGTCTGATACTTTTACCAGTATAATAATGGGTGTATATACTACACAAGGCTAAATAAACAATATTATTAGTATGGCAATGAAATCTACCCTTAACTTGAATGCTAACCTTTAAGTGTGGAAAATCAATGCAGCTTGAACTATTGATATATCTACAATGCCTACAATTATAACATGGGAAAGTACCAACGACTTTCTCTAATAACAAACTGTCACTCATAATATCTCTTTCTAATAAATTTTTGATGTTAAAAGTTTTTTTATATTGATATCAAAAATTTTTTATACACAAACTGTGGACATTCACCAATAACATAACTACTTTCCATATTCCTAGAAATTATTTTCCAATTAGATTGTATGATTCTTTTGAATCTCATGAGTGTCAACAGTCAAAGCTACTTTGAAAGCTAAACATTTATCCTTGTTATATAAAATAATAAAACACAATTCCTGCTCGCAGTCAAACCAGGCTGTAAGTCAACAGTAAACTATTTCACGTCTCAGTAAACTATTTCACATCTCTTCAGACCTTCCAAACTCAAAGTTCCAAACCACGTCTCTTCAGAATTTTAAATCTTTTAGAAGGATATGAGGCCACATCTAATGAAAAAAATATATCCAAACTCAATTCTGAGCACGAATAAAAGCTTTCTTTATTGATATCCACAGTTGGTAAGCGCTTTCGCTATACAGCTTTATCAAACCCATAATGACAAATATTAAAAAGGTGTTTATATAGTATTATTCTAAATAGGATAAATAAAACAATAAATCAATTAAACAATAATTAAAGCTTCTCTTAAAGATATGTATGCACTCTAAAGCAAAAGACTGTAAGTTAAAAGCATATGTCCAATGTCAGATTAGACTTTCTAACATTCAAGTTGATTTAAATTGATTTAAAATATTAAAATACATTCATAAAAATCTGAAAATACATAGAGTATAAAAGTGTAAAAACAACATAAGCATTAACAGAAATGCCCTTTATTTGTTTAAACAAGTAATTCATCTCAACCTATATTTTCTATTTTTAAGTGCAGGTTTTAGAGGTATCCTGTCATTTAGCCCTGGGGGTATATGTGCTTGTAATTTGATAATCCAATTGGTCTCTGCCTGCTCAGTGTAATTCTCAACATCACCTCCTCTAATCTTAGGTGTATTAACATGTAAGACAGAAAACATAAAAGTATGTCTGATGTCATTCTGTAATACATGTTTGGATAAAGCATTGACCTCAGACTTGATACGAATCAGATAGAGATGTTCCCTTATCCTTTCTTTCAATTTTCTATCAGTCTTACCTATGTAGAAAGAAGTACAGAATGTGCAAATAGCAATGTAAACCACGTCTTGTGTCACAGTTGGCATTAACTTTAAAGGAGAACACTTGTTCAGTTTTTGGGTATACAAACATATTAATATTAGTAATATAACAACAAAAATTACATTTACAACATGGTTTAGTACCATCAAAAGTCAGTGTCCCTGTATCTTGTTTCATGTTGGTGAAAGATACTAATCTATGTAAATTTTTCTTATACTTAAATATATAGTGTGGTTGGTCTCCTACATATTTTTTAATTTCTGGATCTAATGTAAGAATGTCCCAATGTTTACAAATAATATCTTTGATAGATTGAACATCCTGAGCATAAAACAGAGTAAATCTCTGTTGTTGTTCTCTGGTTAGGATTGGTGCATCATCAGCACTGGTCTTATAAATTTGCATCCCTGCTTCAGAGAAAATAGGACATGCTCTGTCCTGTCTAATGTTTCTGACATGTGTAAAAGCTCTTTCAATTTCTACTGGTTTATAATTCCGAGCTCACAGTCTAGCACCCAGGTCACTTAATTCTTTATCAAACTCTTTTTGAAGGGGGTTTAATCTGAACACCCTAATACCTTGCCCTTTGGCAATGTTTGAAAAAATGTGGCTAGGGCGCATACTATCCTTATGTAACAGTGTGTTTTTGTAACAAAGTTTCCTATGTACTCCAGTATTAAATTCTCCATTTGGCATCTGCCAAATGGAGACATCCAGAAAAGAAATGTTCTGGATAGAATAAGTCATAGTAAATTTCAAGTATGGAGTCGAAATATTAACCTGTTCTTCAAATTTTTTTAAATCTTCCAAACTACCATTCCAAAGAAAGAACAAGTCATCTACAAATCGCCTATAGAAAGGTAAATATTTCTGGATTTTTTCGTATGTATTTAGTATGCACCCTGGACACATTTTGAACCAAATTATATGTAATAAAGAAATCCACTTAATGAAACCAGATAAGGGGGGGGGGTATTGTTTTATATAACACATTTGATTATAATACAGCTATTCACAATATATTATATACCTCTGGAAATTATGATGTAGTTTCCATCAATGAGATCAACATAGGGTATAAGAGGATAGATTTAGCTTTAGAAGAATATTTGATAGATAATAGAGTCACTTATGAAGTGTATTCTTTCATGAAAACTGAATATCCAGTTCTGGCTAATATTATAGGTATACCTAAGGTTCATAAGTGTATTAAAAAAAACCCTTTTAGACCTATTATTTCAGGTTCAAAATCTAAAACGTATAACATGGGTGTTGTTATAGATAGATGGACAAAATAAGTGTATGAGAATCTAATCCATATTGCGCAGGATTCCTGGAACTTTTTGAGTAAATTGACTCCAAATATATGGGATAAGGATCTTACTTTTATAACCATTGACGTCATAGACTTGTTCTTGTGTATACCTAAAGAAATTGGATTAGAGTTTTTTAGTAACAGCTTGAGGAAGTTTTCTAATATGAGTTGGGACAAAGTATGTTTAGTTACAGACATTATGGGGTTAGTGCTGGATCACAACTATATATTTTTCCAAGATGAATTCTTTAGACAGACCAAGGGTGTTGCAATGGGGGCTGCCTGTGCCCCTATTTTTGCAAACCTAGCTATGGTAGAATGAATATCTGTTTAAGAGTATATATTATTCTAATATCATTTTCTACACCCGATATTTGGATGATATATTTATTTTATGGAAGGGCACCAAGGAAAACATCTGTTCCTTTATTGAGTACATCGATGGTACAACAGAATTTCTTAAGTTCACTTATTCCATCAGTGATTAGGGTATTGCTTATTTGGACACCTTTGTTAGTCACAGTAATGAAGGGTTTGTATCTAGAATTCATAGGAAAACAACTTTTTCCAACGATTATATTGAATTTAGTAGTAATCATCCTCCACATGTGTTTAAAAATGTATTCAAAGGACAGTGTATTAGGGCTGCAAGAATGTCCTCCACTAAGGAAATTCTGAAAAATGATATACAAAATATATACAACATGTTTGAAAATAGAGGCTACCCTCAAAATTTGTTGAATGATGTAGTTGGATATGTATACAAATATTGGGGTATTAAATATCAACCCTTATTGGGTAAGACATCCAAAATAAATAACAATAATAATTCAATCAATACAGCTTTGGTTAGTGAGAAAACCAACAGAGTATGTGTTATAATGTATACCCCATTTGCACAATATGTTAAGGAGATAGTTAAATGACATTGGGAGGTGATTACAGCCTCAGAAATTATTAGGACAATATTGGGAAGCCATCCAAACTTTGTATACAAAACAGCACCTAATATAAAAAGGCTACTTGAACAGGCAGTCAAAAATCCAAATAAGAGACACACAGGAACGAGGAAATGTGGATCATGCAAACAATGCAGAGTTATTAACAAAGCATTGTTTATAAGACTAGAAGACATCAATAGAACAACTGTTAGATGCAGGGCAGGCAATTGTAACACCAAACAAGTGGTTTATTTAGCGACTTGTATAGCCTGCCCTGCATTCTATATTGGAAAGACTGAGAGACAGTTAAAGAAACGAATATATGAACATTTATATAAGATCCAGATTCAAGATAAAAATAATGCCTTATTTAAAAATAGTAGTGATATACGTGAATTACACATGTTTAAGTTTTCCATTATAGAACAAGTGGACAGTTTGATACAAGGGGGGAATTGGAAAGCTATTTTAGCTTCAAAAGAAAGTAAATGGCAGATGTTAACTAATGCCACCAGCTCCCCGGGTATCAATGAATATATTACTATAAAACATTTTCTTATTTTAGAATAAGAGTATACTTTAGCATATATATTTTAGATATTTTAATATATTCATATATTTTAGTATACATTAGTATATTTTTATAGGAATTGTTATTTAAGTAATGTGTATGTGTATTATGTATTATATATATATATATATATATATATATATATATTTATATATATATATATATATATATATATATATATATATATATATATAAATATATATATATATATAAAGTCATGATTATATGTTTACAGTTTATATAGTTTTTTTAAAAAACTGGAGTATGTTTTAAATATTGGAGTATGTCTTTAAATCGATTAAGTGAGTTTTTTGGCACCTAATTTAAGTATTTAAACCATCATTTGGCTTGTAATTATGGTTCTGAAGATGTCTGTATCACAACAGATGAAAGCGCTTAACCATTACATGTGAAAGAGTATCCAGAGTTTTTGCAATTATTATATGCCAAGAGTATCCAGAGTGTTTTGTGAATAAACGTATTGCCTCAGTTCGAGCTGTGCTGTCTATCTTATCCTGCACCAGATTTTGGGTTGAATGTTAGAAAGTCTAATCTGACATTGGACATATACTTTTAACTTACAGTCTTTTGCTTTAGAGTGCATACATATCTTTAAGAGAAGCTTTAATTATTGTTTAATTGATTTATTGTTTTATTTATCCTATTTAGAATAATACTATATAAACACTTTTTTAATATTTGTCATTATGAGTTTGATAAAGCTGTATAGCGAAAGCGCTTACCAACTGTGGATATCAATAAAGAAAGTATTTATTCGTGCTCAGAATTGAGTTTGGATATATTTATTTCATTAGATGTGGCCTCATATCCTTCTAAAAGATTTAAAGGTCTGAAGAGACGTGGTTTGGAACTTTGAGTTTGGAAGGTCTGAAGAGATGTGAAATAGTTTACTGTTGACTTACAGCCTGGTTTGACTCGAGCAGGAATTGTGTTTTATTATTTTATATACTGGCTTTGCATCTGCTCACAGCCACTTTTCCACTACTGGTGTTTCTGTTTATTGTTGTTATTTATCCTTGTTACTTTTCTTAAATGCATTTAGAACTATATTGGAGTTAACAACAAGCCCTTCTTTTAGAATAGATGGAAATTTAGATGTCCAATGAACACAAACTTCATTTGAAATCTCATCTAGTTTATCAGAAGGATACCCCTGTCTAAAAATAATTGCTTAATAAAAGCAACTTCACCCAAAATTACCTGATCTTTACTAATTAACTGTCTGGCTCTTATCAGTTGCTTTGAAAATTTTCAATTTCATACATTTTGGGTGATGACTTTGATAATGTAAGAAGTTATTTCTAAATGCATCTTTACGGTAAATAGAACTTTTAAATTTACAATTAATGATATCTAAAGTAACTGCAAGATCCAGAAAGTTAATGATATTTCCCAACTCACTGCACGTAAAACTTAACCACAAAATACTCTGGTTAATTTGTTGTACAAATTATTTAAACAAACGTTCACTACTACATCATTACATCCATTAACAAATGGCTTCCAAAACATCATTAAATCCATTAACAAACCCCAAAGAATCTATGGGTTCTTAGACACATAAATGAAATTTTCTAAAGTTGTTGTTCTTTATACTATGCTTAAACAAAGAGTTGGTGTTATCTTTTAACTTGATCACCCTAACATGTTCTCTTAAATAGAACCTAAGTTGTCTGATACTTTTACCAGTATAATAATGTGTGTATATACTACACAAGGCTAAATAAACAATATTATTAGTATGGCAATGAAATCTACCCTTAACTTGAATGCTAACCTTTAAGTGTGGAAAATCAATGCAGCTTGAACTATTGATATATCTACAATGCCTACAATTATAACATGGGAAAGTACCAACGACTTTCTCTAATAACAAACTGTCACTCATAATATCTCTTTCTAATAAATTTTTGATGTTAAAAGTTTTTTTATATTGATATCAAAAATTTTTTATACACAAACTGTGGACATTCACCAATAACATAACTACTTTCCATATTCCTAGAAATTATTTTCCAATTAGATTGTATGATTCTTTTGAATCTCATGAGTGTCAACAGTCAAAGCTACTTTGAAGGCTAAACATTTATCCTTGTTATATAAAATAATAAAACACAATTCCTGCTCGCAGTCAAACCAGGCTGTAAGTCAACAGTAAACTATTTCACGTCTCAGTAAACTATTTCACGTCTCTTCAGACCTTCCAAACTCAAAGTTCCAAACCACGTCTCTTCAGACCTTTAAATCTTTTAGAAGGATATGAGGCCACATCTAATGAAATAAATATATCCAAACTCAATTCTGAGCACGAATAAAAGCTTTCTTTATTGATATCCACAGTTGGTAAACACTTTCGCTATACAGCTTTATCAAACCCATAATGACAAATATTAAAAAGGTGTTTATATAGTATTATTCTAAATAGGATAAATAAAACAATAAATCAATTAAACAATAATTAAAGCTTCTCTTAAAGATATGCATGCACTCTAAAGCAAAAGAATGTAAGTTAAAAGCATATGTCCAATGTCAGATTAGACTTTCTAACATTCAAGTTGATTTAAATTGATTTAAAATATTAAAATACATTCATAAAAATCTGAAAATACATAGAGTATAAAAGTGTAAAAACAACATAAGCATTAACAGAAATGCCCTTTATTTGTTTAAACAAGTAATTCATCTCAACCTATATTTTCTATTTTTAAGTGCAGGTTTTAGAGGTATCCTGTCATGTAGCCCTGGGGGTATATGTGCTTGTAATTTGATATTCCAATTGGTCTCTGCCTGCTCAGTGTAATTCTCAACATCACCTCCTCTAATCTTAGGTGTATTAACATGTAAGACAGAAAACATAAAAGTATGTCTGATGTCATTCTGTAATACATGTTTGGATAAAGCATTGACCTCAGACTTGATACGAATCAGATAGAGATGTTCCCTTATCCTTTCTTTCAATTTTCTATCAGTCTTACCTATGTAGAAAGAAGTACAGAATGTGCAAATAGCAATGTAAACCACGTCTTGTGTCACAGTTGGCATTAACTTTAAAGGAGAACACTTGTTCAGTTTTTGGGTGCACAAACATATTAATATTAGTACTATAACAACAAAAATTACATTTACAACATGGTTTAGTACCATCAAAAGTCAGTGTCCCTGTATCTTGTTTCATGTTGGTGAAACATACTAATCTATGTAAATTTTTCTTACTCTTAAATATATAGTGTGGTTGGTCTCCTACATATTTTTTAATTTCTGGATCTAATGTAAGAATGTCCCAATGTTTACAAATAATATCTTTGATAGATTGAACATCCTGAGCATAAAACAGAGTAAATCTCTGTTGTTGTTCTCTGGTTAGGATTGGTGCATCATCAGCACTAGTCTTATAAATTTGCATCCCTGCTTCAGAGAAAATAGGACATGCTCTGTCCTGTCTAATGTTTCTGACATGTGTAAAAGCTCTTTCAATTTCTACTGGTTTATAATTCCGAGCTCACAGTCTAGCACCCAGGTCACTTAATTCTTTATCAAACTCTTTTTGAAGGGGGTTTAATCTGAACACACTAATACCTTGCCCTTTGGCAATGTTTGAAAAAATGTGGCTAGGGTGCATACTATCCCTATGTAACAGTGTGTTTTTGTAACAAAGTTTCCTATGTACTCCAGTATTAAATTCTCCATTTGGCATCCGCCAAACGGAGACATCCAGAAAAGAAATGTTCTGGATAGAATAAGTCATAGTAAATTTCAAGTATGGAGTCGAAATATTAACCTGTTCTTCAAATTTTTTTAAATCTTCCAAACTACCATTCCAAAGAAAAAACAAGTCATCTACAAATCGCCTATAGAAAGGTAAATATTTCTGGATTTTTTCATATGTATTTAGTATGCACCCTGGACACATTTTGAACCAAATTATATGTAATAAAGAAATCCACTTAATGAAACCAGATAAGGGGGGGGTATTGTTTTATATAACACATTTGATTATAATACAGCTATTCACAATATATTATATAACTCTGGAAATTATGATGTAGTTTCCATCAATGAGATCAACATAGGGTATAAGAGGATAGATTTAGCTTTAGAAGAATATTTGATAGATAATCGAGTCACTTATGAAGTGTATTCTTTCATGAAAACAGAATATCCAATTCTGGCTAATATTATAGGTATACCTAAGGTTCATAAGTGTATTAAAAAAAAACCCTTTTAGACCTATTATGTCAGGTTCAAAATCTAAAACGTATAACATGGGTGTTGTTATAGATAGATGGACAAAATAAGTGTATGAGAATCTAATCCATATTGCGAAGGATTCCTGGAACTTTTTGAGTAAATTGACTCCAAATATATGGGATAAGGATCTTACTTTTATAACCATTGACGTCATAGACTTGTTCTCGTGTATACCTAAAGAAATTGGATTAGAGTTTTTTAGTAACAGCTTGAGGAAGTTTTCTAATATGAGTTGGGACAAAGTATGTTTAGTTACAGACATGATGGGGTTAGTGCTGGATCACAACTATATATTTTTCCAAGATGAATTCTTTAGACAGACCAAGGGTGTTGCAATGGGGGCTGCCTGTGCCCCTATTTTTGCAAACCTTGTTATGGTAGAATGAATATCTGTTTAAGAGTATATATTATTCTAATATCATTTTCTACACCCGATATTTGGATGATATATTTATTTTATGGAAGGGCACCAAGGAAAACATCTGTTCCTTTATTGAGTACATCAATGGTACAACAGAATTTCTTAAGTTCACTTATTCCATCAGTGATGAGGGTATTGCTTATTTGGACACCTTTGTTAGTCACAGTAATGAAGGGTTTGTATCTAGAATTCATAGGAAAACAACTTTTTCCAACAATTATATTGAATTTAGTAGTAATCATCCTCCACATGTGTTTAAAAATGTATTCAAAGGACAGTGTATTAGGGCTGCAAGAATGTCCTCCACTAAGGAAATTCTGAAAAATGATATACAAAATATATACAACATGTTTGAAAATAGAGGCTACACTCAAAATTTGTTGAATGATGTAGTTGGATATGTATACAAATATTGGGGTATTAAATATCAACCCTTATTGGGTAAGACATCCAAAATAAATAACAATAATAATTCAATCAATACAGCTTTGGTTAGTGAGAAAACCAACAGAGTATGTGTTATAATGTATACCCCATTTGCACAATATGTTAAGGAGATAGTTAAATGACATTGGGAGGTGATTACAGCCTCAGAAATTATTAGGACAATATTGGGAAGCCATCCAAACTTTGTATACAAAACAGCACCTAATATAAAAAGGCTACTTGAACAGGCAGTCAAAAATCCAAATAAGAGACACACAGGAACGAGGAAATGTGAATCATGCAAACAATGCAGGGTTATTAACAAAGCATTGTTTATAAGACTAGAAGACATCAATAGAACAACTGTTAGATGCAGGGCAGGCAATTGTAACACCAAACAAGTGGTTTATTTAGCGACTTGTATAGCCTGCCCTGCATTCTATATTGGAAAGACTGAGAGACAGTTAAAGAAACGAATATATGAACATTTATATAAGATCCAGATTCAAGATAAAAATAATGCCTTATTTAAAAATATTAGTGATAAAGGTAAATTACACATGTTTAAGTTTTCCATTATAGAACAAGTGGACAGTTTGATACAAGGGGGGAATTGGAAAGCTATTTTAGCTTCAAAAGAAAGTAAATGGCAGATGTTAACTAATGCCACCAGCTCCCCGGGTATCAATGAATATATTACTATAAAACATTTTCTTATTTTAGAATAAGAGTATACTTTAGCATATATATTTTAGATATTTTAATATATTCATATATTTTAGTATACATTAGTATATTTTTATAGGAATTGTTATTTAAGTAATGTGTATGTGTATTATGTATTATATATATATATATATATTTATATATATATATATATATATATATATATAAATATATATATATAAAGTCATGATTATATGTTTACAGTTTATATAGTTTTTTTAAAAAACTGGAGTATGTTTTAAATATTGGAGTATGTCTTTAAATCGATTAAGTGCATTTTATGGCGCCTAATTTAAGTATTTAAACCATCATTTGGCTTGTAATTATGGTTCTGAAGATGTTTGTATCACAACAGATGAAAGCGCTTAACCATTACATGTGAAAGAGTATCCAGAGTTTTTGCAATTATTATATGCCAAGAGTATCCAGAGTGTTTTGTGAATAAACGTATTGCCTCAGTTCGAGCTGTGCTGTCTATCTTATCCTGCACCAGATTTTGGGTTGAATGTTAGAAAGTCTAATCTGACATTGGACATATACTTTTAACTTACAGTCTTTTGCTTTAGAGTGCATACATATCTTTAAGAGAAGCTTTAATTATTGTTTAATTGATTTATTGTTTTATTTATCCTATTTAGAATAATACTATATAAACACTTTTTTAATATTTGTCATTATGAGTTTGATAAAGCTGTATAGCGAAAGCGCTTACCAACTGTGGATATCAATAAAGAAAGTATTTATTTGTGCTCAGAATTGAGTTTGGATATATTTATTTCATTAGATGTGGCCTCATATCCTTCTAAAAGATTTAAAGGTCTGAAGAGACGTGGTTTGGAACTTTGAGTTTGGAAGGTCTGAAGAGATGTGAAATAGTTTACTGTTGACTTACAGCCTGGTTTGACTGCGAGCAGGAATTGTGTTTTATTATTTTATATACTGGCTTTGCATCTGCTCACAGCCACTTTTCCACTACTGGTGTTTCTGTTTATTGTTGTTATTTATCCTTGTTACTTTTCTTAAATGCATTTAGAACTATATTGGAGTTAACAACAAGCCCTTCTTTTAGAATAGATGGAAATTTAGATGTCCAATGAACACAAACTTCATTTGAAATCTCATCTAGTTTATCAGAAGGATACCCCCTGTCTAAAAATAATTGCTTAATAAAAGCAACTTCACCCAAAATTACCTGATCTTTACTAATTAACTGTCTGGCTCTTATCAGTTGCTTTGAAAATTTTCAATTTCATACATTTTGGGTGATGACTTTGATAATGTAAGAAGTTATTTCTAAATGCATCTTTACGGTAAATAGAACTTTTAAATTTACAATTAATGATATCTAAAGTAACTGCAAGATCCAGAAAGTTAATGATATTTCCCAACTCACTGCACGTAAAACTTAACCACAAAATACTCTGGTTAATTTGTTGTACAAATTATTTAAACAAACGTTCACTACCTGCCCAAATAAAAAACAAGTTGTCGATGTAACACTTGTATAACATAATATATTTGAACAGAGGTAAGTGAACAGGAAAATAGATTCCCACCAGCAAAGAACCAAATTAGCGAAAGCTGAGGCAACTTTTGCCCCATGGCTACTCCACTAATATGCTGGAAAATTTCATGTTGAAACTCAAAAAAATTATTTATAAGTACCAAATCAAGAAATACACCAATCAAATTAATAGTTACCTTGTCAAAATGCTCATATTTGTCTACAAATAATTTGAAAATGTTGAGACCTTCTTCTTGATCTCTACTCTTAAAAGTGATGAAACATCAATAGTTCCCAACATCTGTTCTATCTCAGTACACTTATACATTCTTAAACAATCAAAAGAGGACCACCAATATTTCAAATAAAATCCATTTTTTGAACTAATGGGTTTAATAGTCTGTCCACACAACTAGAAATAGTAAAAGTTTTATGTCATGGAGCAGACACTATTGGTCTAAATGGCAGTTGTTTTTCTTTTTTATGTATCTTGGGGATCCCAAATAACTTACCAAGCTTAAATTGTTCACCTAATAAAAATTATAAATCTCTAACTTGATAAACCCTAAATTAAATAATTCAAATAAAGATTCATCAATGTCATTGAAACATTTCTTTACAAAACCTTTTTCAACTTTACAATAACTTCCATCATTTAATACATAAATAATGTTATTAATATATTTTGCTTGTTCTTTAATGAGTGTTCCACAGCCCTTATCAGCTTTCATAAAACAAAGATTATAGATTAGTTCCTAAATATTTAATGATACAGTATTTTTCTAGGAAGATTTACTGTTAATAGATTTACCTAGTCAGGGTTTTATAGATTTCTTTTATTCATGAATTCTTGAAAAATGATTATCCAAAAGTTGATGTGATCTTTGGTATTCCAAAAATTCAACTATCCTTTTAGGCTGATTGTTTCAGCACATAATAGTGAAACAGAATGTATAGTGGCTTATTTGGACTTGATTTTGAATACTGTAGTTCAGCAATCTGCATATAATCTATAGGATTCTTGGGTCTGTTTATATCTGTTTAGGAACTATATTTTTAAGGGTACAGAAACAATGTTAACCACTATTGATGCAGTATGTCTATATACCTCCATAGTTTGGGATACTGGTATTGATTTTGTAAGATAACATCTGAGCAAGTTTGTTAGTTTTGCCAGTAGCTATGGGGCTAGGATTGCACTTCTATTTGCAAATTTAGTAATAGTTTTGTAGGAACATGATTTTTGTAATTAGATATACATTATATAAACATGTCAGCTTTCATGAAACATACACAGATGATTTAATATTTATTTGGAATATTGCATAGGATTTCGTCATATTTTTCAATTATCTTAATGACAGTATTGACTTTTTCAAATTTACTATTGGTGATAAAGGTATGATGGGATACTTTTTAGATTTGGTGATTACTATCGCTGTATCTAATACTGAGTTCTATAGTATTCTATTTAAGAAATTGACTTTTGTAAATAATTACCTTTATTATAATAGTATATACCCTATGTTCATGAAATAGAATGCTATAAGATGACAATTCATTATTTAGTAGACTGATCCATGATGATGCAGTTTTTACACATTAGGTAAATGTGTTAAAAAAATCCATTTTGAGATAGAGGTTTTCTTTTAAGTAAACTATCTAAAATAATTGACAAAGTTACTAGTAATACACGAGTTAGATTTCAGCTAATTCTTCATTGTGGATATACTGCTAAACATAAGTCGCAGATTGGTTGTTTCACTAAATTGTTTACTTACTGATCAGTTCTGACATGGAAATTGTTAAGTTCATTTTGTAAACTAATTGGAAAATTATTCAGGGTAATAGGGATTAGGTATCTGTTATTGGTGACTTTCTGACTTTTACATATAGAAAATAAAGTCATTAGCCAAGCTATCTGAATAAGTAATAAATACATGCACTAAAAGTAATGATCCTTATGGCAGATGTTGTCAGTCTTATAAACAGTATACATATCTGTTGAATAATCAAGGTGGTTTTTAAGACACATCAATAAATTAATAGCAGGTAAAAATAAATTTACATGCAAATCACAACATGTTGTCTATTTACCAGTGTGCAGCAATTGAGAACGCGTATGTGAACATGTATTAGCTTTACTTTACTTTTGTCAAAATCTATTACTGAAGTATACTGCTGACAAGCTCATTTGTGCAAATTAGGGCAAAATATTAGTGTATGCATAATTATTTTTTGAGGTTTCAAACTTAGAATGGAAATTGGAAGTGGTCTGCCGTGCTCCATTCTAAGCTTTGCATAAATAAGAACTACAGACATGCAGACAGTTGTGTGTGTGTGTGTGTGTGTGTGTGTGTGTGTGTGTGTGTGTGTGTGTGTGTGTGTGTGTGTGTGTGTATGTGTGCGTGTGTTTGTGTGTGTGTGTGTGTGTTTGTGTGTGTGGGGGGCGTGTGTGTGTTTTGTTAATGTTTTCTATGTCATCATTTACACATGTATCATGATTATTTCAGTAAAGTATTCATTACATTAATAGTGGAAGGACATACATTGTCCACATATTTGCTGACTGCCCACATGTTTAAAGCATGTTGTTTTGTTCTTTATCTGCATTAACAGTTCATATAACAGAAAACTAGCTGAATACACCACAAAGCAAGTCATATTTCAGGTAACAAATTCACAAATTATAAGGGACAAGGGAAACAAGGGAGTATGTATGCATCATACATCAACAGTAATGACAATGAAATATCCAGTTGGTGTAGCTTCATCCCTACTCCCTGTTCAACATATAATAATGGTTTCCTCATATTGATAGTAGTCTTTCTTTCTGTAGCACAACTTGGCTGAGCACAGTAGCAAGAGGAGCAGCATACTAATGTGGCTGATGGCTAAACTTATCAGTTTTTGCCATAAGATGGGCATTGTTATTTAATGTCATTTACCTTTGGTGCTTTATGTAAATGCTAAGGGGAAAGACTAATGAGACAGAAGGGTGGAAGAGACAGGAACTGAAAGAGAGAGCAATGGAAATAAGGGAAATGGCTTGAGAAAGAGAGCAAGAATTTTAAGTTAGGGTCTATTTCCGGCCATCTTTGTGGTGTGTTAATCTTTTGCTTGTCATCACAGTAATTCTGTCATACTGTGTACAATAAAGTGTTTCAAATAGGCATAAACAGAGCTAGGATTGTAGAACAATGATTAAAATATGAACAGGATACTGGTGGGCTTATAACATATGTAGCCAATGCTTCCACATATAATATTTTATTTGAAATAAAGTGCAATGAAAGTTGAGATATTTCTGGATTTGAACACTTGACAATCTCAGTCAGCATTCTACAAACCTAAGGATTATCTGAGCAGACCACACAGGAACTCATAGTTCAAATAGTAAAACACACACATTTGAAGGGAGAATGACAAAAGTTTGAAGCAGAGAGTCTGTGTGTATCAGCCATCAGGCTTTGTCTCAGTAATGAGAACTGTAACATTTCATAAGGTGTACACTAAACCCTACAACTTATTAAACATACACACACATGTCCTCATACTGCCCTCAGTCCTTTCTAGAGTGCAGTGAGATTAAGCACTCTTACATAACATGAATCTTGCTTCTGCTGTTGAAGGTAGAATCATTAGTTTTTGTCATAGGACATGAAGCTCCACTTATTATCATTTACCATTTCTACATGGTGCCAAGCATTGCACAAATAATGCAGATCAAAACTGAAGTTTTTTAATGGGCTATCACTTGCCATGTGTGTTGTGTGTAATTATATTTTTATCCAGATTAAACATATGAAAAGGGGTTGATTGCACAGTGGTAAAATGAAGGCAAGCAGAGACAGGGACACAGGGGGAAGAACCAAATAATGTGTAAGATGATGGTGGGAGAGCACCATAGTTATCCACTTCTTCACTAGATGATGGTATATACTTCTACAAATAATTTGGGGAATTTGCATAGTTACCATATCAAGTGTGCGTGAGAACAACTTAATACTGTTATTTGGCCAGCTGGACCAAATTAAGTATGTCAGGCAGACAGATGCATAGGCAAAGTGGAGAGCTATGTATGGGGCCTATTTTTTTTTTTTTTTTTTTTTTTTTTGGAGAAAGAGGAATTTTGGAGAAGGTATCTATTTAAGTATAATGCAGATAAAGAACTTAAGTAGGTAGGATAGGTTAGGTAGTAGGTGCAGACACAGAGGACAGATATAAGGTTGTCAGACACTGTGATTGGTGATAGGTAGAGGACATCAGAGGTGCATCCTCATCCATCTATGGTACAGAGAGAGAGAGAATCCAGCCATCCTTCTCCTCAGATCTGTCATTACTGTCTCCTGTCCTGTCCACCTAGGTCAGTTCTGGACAGGCCATCAACTTGGTTATTTGATGCAGGATGCTCTCACTTCTGCCAATGTGGGCACAGAGGGTGCTCCCTATAATGTTCTGCACCAGCCCTGTCAGTTACTGATGAGAAACATTATTTTCACCTCCACTAGCACTATTCTTGGTGGTACCACTGCACCAATCCCGCTCCAGGGCAGAACTACCTCATGTAGTTTGATCTGGTAATGCAGGAGTTGTGGAAGCAATGCTAACTAATTGTATCACAGCAGTGCTGGGTGTCTTTGCAGGCTGTAGCTGTGCCTCTGCAGCCACCTGTGGAGGGATGGCAGTCAACCTGCCAGTGGCAAATCTAGCTCCTTGTATTGGTGGTCATTTATGCTGCAGCAGACATTATGTTGCAAATTAAAAAAAAAAAAAACAAGAGAAACAGGTTAAGAGAAACAACATATAGACAATATCATCAATGTCATGTCATTTTAATATTTCACATTCAGTTCAAACTGACACATAAAATATGTTAACCTTTGGCACACCCACATATGAATGTGAAGTTATACCTTTGTCTTAAAAGACACATCACATTTGTTATTATACTCATTAGGCAACCCGTTTTGTAACTACTGCATATATGGTATGTGAATCCCAATGAAAGAAATGTCCATTTACAAATATCACAATTTTATTGTTACTTAAGGATTGCAAAACATTGATTTTATATTATGTCATAAAAGTTTATTGCTACCACTTGGATTTAAACCCACACACAGCTACTTTGCTGTAAAAGAGCTATTACAACAAGCATGTGTGTTTGATATATATAAGGTATGTCTACTCAGTTGTTTGTGTGCCAAACTCATATGGACTAATGTCCTGGAAACTAATAAAGTATATTATAATTCTGTTGTATGATGACATGGCTAGCATTCATGCCTGAGACATGCTTAACCTATGCCTCTCTGAAGTGTTGCAGTCTCTCAAGATTTGTCTCCCAATTCCTTTCTCTCTCTTCAGAAGCTGTACAGAAAACAGAATAAAAAATACTGAAAATATGTATGGCTTGGACAGTCATGGTATTTTCTTGGTTAGTGATGGGCCACTATACTTACTCAATTCAGGTGGATTATTATTTTTAAAATATTCCTCCCATTAGCTTAGGAAGTCTTATTTGCACTGTAATGGTGGCAAAGGTCTGAATACTCAGCCTTGTGTAGGTGTAATGTGATGGGATTGTTCACCAGTGCATGGAATGCCAGTTGCACTGGTGACAGCCTTGGACAAGCTGTTCCAAATATTAGCCTTTTACAATGGGCTCATATAGTCCTGCTGCAAAAGCCTACAACTATAGTGCTTTACGAGGAGTCCAACAAAGATTTTAAACTCTTCCTGACACCACCTTTGAACTTTAAATGGAGCACCACCCTCACCATTGTCTGCCATGTATTATTAAGGCTATCAGGAAAAATGCTAGGAAATTGGGCCCCAATTCAGATCTCTCAAATACTAACTTGTATGCAGTAATTGACAACCTTGACAACTGCACTTGCACAGTAGAGAGCACACAAATGGCCTAGGGTTGAATTTGGGTATGATTTCTTCAATGCACACTTTGGGGTGGAACATGAGACTTGGTCATGTGTTATACTTAGTGTATACACACAAGTTCCATAATGACTTTATCAAATGTTTTTTTTTAATAATGAGATCTGAGTTACATTTCAAATGCTATATTAACACCTCTGACTATCCTCTCCAATATACTGGATGCAATCATACATAGACTCTTGTAACAAACAAATATGACATGGCAAGGTCAATTATGTCAGTATCATTCAGTGTTGTTATTAGATAAATTTACTGTAAGTAGAACAAATACCTCTCAACTTCTTAGTACAAGAAATCTGTGCAAAGCCTAATATAATTCCGGACAAAGGCCCAAAAATGGGGACAGAATTTAAATATTGATCTTATAAACGTATAAAGTTCCTAGAATAAAAGGTTTTCTGTCAGCATGCATTTTCTGGAGGATATAAAGTCAGAAACTCAAATGTGTGTGAAAGTAATTTCAATACACAATGATTTGTCAGAAAACCATTGATTTTATTAGGCACATACCAAAAATATGAGGCAAAAACTTGAACATCTGAGAGGTATGGTAGGACATAATGCCTTGGTGGGACACAGTTTTATAAAGTGTGACTGACAGCAACTGGGAATTGAACCCATGACAATAAAAAGCCGACTTGTTATTTTCATACGGAAACTAGCATTTTCAGGGTATGTCCTGTGTGTAACAATTTAAAGAAGACCGGAGATAGACCTAATTCTGACAAGCCTTTATTTATTGCACCTTCAGGTGTTCTTTTATTGGACTTATAATTAGAGGGAAATATTTATTCCTGTGAAAAAAGTTTCCTTTACATTAATTTGTGTAACCTCTGTAATACATATTGAGGAAGGGGCCATACAGTATTTAAAGTACATAATGTTTTCTCAGTATACATCAGTAACATATACACTTGTAGGAATGACAACTCTAATTCCACTGCAGCCACATTATGATGTATGTTGAAATATGTGTTGTTCATATTTTAATGATTTCTCTAACACCTCTTCTTTCGGCTTTTCCTGGTTAGGGGTCGCCACAGCGGATCACCTTGTCCGCTGATGATTGGCAGTGGAGTTTTACAGTGTTGAGTTGCCAGCCCAGTGCCCAACCTTCCACAGAAGGCACACACACCCACACACTTACACCTAGGGCCAATTTAGAGAGTCCAACCCACCTACAGCATGTCTTTGGGATGTGGGAGGAAACCGGAGCACCCGGAGGAAACCCACATGACCACAGGGAGGACATGCAGACTCCGCACAGAAGGCACCCCAGCCAAGGATCGTACCGGAGAACCTCTTGCTTTGAGGCGGCAATGCTAACCACTGCACCACCGTGGCAGCCTTGATTTCTCTAACACCTAATGCTACTAATTGTAATGATTAATACTTTATCCCAAGAACAACTGTGATCAGTACTATCATTAACACAGCTGACATGATGGACATTTAACTTAGCATTTATTAGACAGACTTGCATTGCAAGTTTCAATTTGCAGCTTACCATCATGTTCAAGTTCAACAAAAAAGTAACCGACAAGATATTATTACATACAGACATACAAATATTTCAAGCACAGGTAATAATGCCCTTCTAGCCTGCCAATATACCAAAACAATTGTCTCCATAAGTGCCCAGGCTGTTCTTAAAAATATCTAAACTAGTGTTGCTTTAATGTAATTTGGTAGTCTACTCCATGCATCAGTTGCTCTCTCAGAGAACCAATAGGTACACCTCTCATTCCTATAGAATCTCCTACATAGATTGTCTGATGATTCTCTACTACTTTTTGATAATTCCAAAAATTCCTAGAGGTAATTCATCTCTATATGTCCTATATACATGAGTTAGGTCTCCTCTTAAATATTTATAGGAGACACTGCAAAAGTTCAGATATTTTAGTCTTTCATTATAATATAAATTTTCACATCCATGGATGCTCTTGGTATATATCTGATGCATTCTTTCCAGTTTATTCATGCTTGTTTTCATTTAAGGTTTCCATATTATTACTCCATATTAAAGTTTGTGTCTAGTGTATCTAACAAACAGTGGCTTCCCCATTTCTGATTTCCTGGACTTCATAATTTTTTATACAGCCTAGGTTTTATGACTATCATTAACCAATTGGTTGATATGATTAGGAAACCTCAAAGCTGGATCTACTCATACACCCAGGTCATTAAATTAATCTACAGTTTTAATCACTGTATACTGTATTTAATATTCACCTTTCATTTTATGTCTCATAAATCTCATAAGTTTTTGATGTATTTATCAGTATATTATTCACCTGTGCCCAAATGGCTAATTTATTCATGTTCTTTTGCAGGCATGCCCTATCTGTAACACATTTAATCAGTTTACCTATTTTCAAGTCATCGACATACAGACCGTAGAACAACTCAGATGAAAAAGATAGATCCGAAAAATACAATCTAAAAAACTGAGGGCCTAGGATATAGTCCTGTGGTACACCCTGACTTTAATCTTGAATTTCACGTGTCTAGTTGTTGTATGGTACTTGCAATATCCTATTTGAAAGCCATCTTATCAAGAATACATCGATGTCTATCTAATTTAGTAATCAGTGTTTTGTGTATGGCGTTATCAAAAACTGAAGCGTAAATCTATATAAATTACATCACAACACAAGTTTTCTCATCCACAGCTGTTATTATATTGTTGTAGGACATCATGTTAGAAGTGATAATAGATCATAATAGATCGTTTTTCAACATATGCATGTTGATATACTGTTTCAAGTCCCAACCTTTCCAGTTCTGGCAATAAGTTATCCAATATAACCTTTTCCACTATTTTTCCACAATTTGAAAGTAAACTTATGGGACAATATAACTCTGGGTTTGTCCTGCTCTCTTCTCCCTTAAACACAGATTTAATAAGTGCATGTCTCCAATACTCAGGTATCTCCCCATATTCATTTGTACTCAGGTATCTCCCCATATTCATTTGGCCTAGTACATAACAAATATAATGATACTGTAAGTTCATGCCAAAGTGTTCTCAGGGCATTATTACTAATTACATCTCCTCCTGTGCTTTCTTGGCTCCAGTTTGCACAGTTCTTTTTCAATATAATCTAATTTGATTTCAGTATCTGAAGCTACTCAGATGTCACTAGGACAATTTAACACCCCTTTTTAGGGCCAACCTGCTTCGCAATATATTTTGTAAATATATCGATAATCTCTCATGTCTGAGAATAAATTTTAGAATCTATGCACAGTTTATCAGTTTTGTATATCTTTTCTCCTATCACATCATATATTACCTTTAAAATGGTTTCCCATTATGCTCAGTATCTTTATTTAAATTTTATTTAAATTCTTTCTTGATCTTGTTTTACATTATGGTTAATTTGTCCATCCAGTTTATTTATTTCAGTTTTCAAAGTTGTAGTTTGACCTCTTTTCCATTTTTTATATTTTTTGTTGCTCACCTTAATCAAGTATCTTGTTCCTGTGGAAATATATCCTCATGAATGTGTGCCTAGGTACTGATTTTAAACATGTTGTTTTATTTTTTTGGATTCAAGCAATTTATCTTTCAATACTTTCCACATTCTTTCTGCAGTTTTTCTATTGAATGTATCACTCATAGACTGTTTGGCTTCCATGTAATCTATTATTAATCTTAGATGTATTGGTTTAGATTTCAGTTTGGAAGAGTTATCTAGCATCTAATTAACCTTTATAATGCCATGACGACTGCACTTCAATGGTGGTAAATCTTGACATGAAGTAACAATGATTTCTATAGGGACACATACTTATCTCTAGGGAACATGTCATCACTGCCCTCTCAAAGGCAAAAAATACAGCCTTTATGGTACCCGATAACATCCCAGGCTGCATCCTACATGAACTCAGGCATGAACTTGCAGCACCATTAGGCACCCTATTCAACCAAAGCCTGAGTACCATCTTTGTCCCAGCCAAGTGGAGGACAGCCACTGTCATCCCTTTACACAAAGGTGGAGCGTCCACTGATCCAGGAAATTATAGACCCATCAGTCTAACTAGCCTGATCTGCAAGGCCATGGAATGGATTATCATGGACCTCATTAACAGGGACATTGGCAACCTCCAAACACTCAACCGCACACAGTTTGACTTTGTCAAGGGGAGGTCATGTCTGCTAAATTTGGTTGACTTCTTTGAGACAGTCCCCAAAGCCATCCATGAGGGGAAGACAGTGCAAACTGCCTTCCTTGACCTGGCCAAAGCCTTTGACACTATTCCCCACTTGGGCATAGTAGATAAACTCTCTCAACTAGGCATCAATCCATATGTTACCAGATGGGTGGCAGACTGGCTCACTGATAGAACCCACCTAATAAAAATAGGGGAAGCCACCTCAAGCAGTAGACCTGTAATGAGCAGTGTACCCCAGGAATCGGTCTTGGAGCCTCAGTTATTTGGGATATACTTCTCTGAGGTGCAGGCCAAAACCAGTGGGCTATGGCCGACTAAGTTTGCAGATGACTGCAAGCTGAGCACAGTCATCAGTTCCCCAAGTGATGTGGACATCTTCAAAGAGGGTCTCACCCAAACAGATGACTGGTGCCAAAAACATGGTCTCAAGCTGAATGCCAAAAAATGCATCATCATCCCTTTTGGGGAGAGTGACCTCCCCACATATTATCACATTAATAACAATGCCTTAAGTACACAATCAGTCATGAGGGATTTGGGCACCCAGGTTGACAGTAACCTGACTTTTGACCACCATGTTGCTTCTGTTGTACGGAAAGCTTTTACATGCCCCACCTCAAAAGTAAGAGTATCTCATCCAGGGATAAAGAGGTAAAATGTGGTGACCTTGCAGAAAGATGTTTACTTATACTTGACAAAAGTGTAATAAGGTCACATTCAGCTCCTCCTGTCATAATTTCAGTTTTAAAGTCATATAAAGGTGTCTCCTGAGTGGCCCTATTAATTTCTGGATTTTGCCTTATTTCTGCTGGGTGGGGATGTTGTACATGAATCTAATTATAGATTACATTTTTTGTTAGGCTCCCCCTGCCTTTTTATTCAGTATTCCACGCTGCACTGGCTGTAACTGTACTTTTCGTGTGTGCCTGCTTACTGAGCTCGGCCATGTTTTCACTCTTCTTTAATTATACTGTGTACACAAGCACTGCTGAAGCTCAGTGTGTCCACTGGCTTGTGTTTTGACCATGAGCAGCATCTGCTGTAGTTGTAGGGTTGCTTAGCATCTTGCATATTTAGTAAGCGATGCTGTTTCTCATGCAAGACAACTGATCATGTTAATGAATCCCTGGGAATATTTTTGCCCTGTCCCCCATAAAATTGGTGATTGTGTGGAAAAACAAAACACTAAGGATTACAGACAGTTAATAATGCTAGAATTAGAAAAAAACAAAAAATAAAAACACTAAAAATGCTGAACACTGACTAGGAAATATGGTGTATTCTCCAAGCATTTCATGACCAAATATTTTAGACTTCATCAAAATACAAAAGATATCTCACAGTACACTTAAATGCATGTCAATTACTCAATAAGCATCTAATTAGGTAAGTAATACAAAGTCTTCCATCAAAAAAGAAAAATAAGAATAAACTACACTTAAAACTAGAAAATTTATATATATATATATATATATATATATATATATATATATATATATATATATATATATATATATACATGGCAAGTATACATCCCTCAACATTCTATACGTAAAAAAAAATAATGTTTACCACTTCATTCCCTGATCTTTATCTGACTTTAATTCAATCTGCCATTTGACTTCTCTTTTTTCTAAACTATAATCTCCACAACTCTATTAGTCTTAATTAAGGGGTTCCTGGAACTTTTTAGGTAATATTACGATGATTCATTTTAAATAAGCTGTATTTTTTAAACTGTACTTTCTTTATTAGACAAAAGCAGGGGTCGCTGGTGTTACTGGGCTTATAGATTGCAATTCCTCTAAGTTTTCCAAGAAAATTATTTTATTTTTAAAAGTTCATTTTCTTGAAGCAGATTGTCATGAAGAACCTCATATACCACATACCAAGTCTTTAAACACCTCTTTGTAATTTAAACATGTGCGGGTAGTTAACATAAAGGAATAACACTTTCAGTTGTTGATATGCTGTAGTGTTTAAGCTTATATTTGCCTACTGTGTGACTGACTAAGTTACTTATGATGTTACCTCTGCTACTGTAACTCCTTCTGCTAAAATGCTGTTGTTATTGGGGGGGCGGTGACAAGACAATGATGATTTGTGGCAAGAATGGACAAAGTCAAGCTAAAATCAGTCCTAGGTTGGAGCACCACATACCTGCTGCTCTAATCTTGTCTGATTGGTTGATGCACTTACCTGAGCAAATCAATTATAGTCGCAATCACACCTGTATGTGGTGCACAACTTTGAATACATTTCTTCTTACTCAATGATACTGTTCTCCTTCGCTGAATATATCGCTTATCAAAAACTCCACCTACTCCTCCTGAAATTCTCTCTCCTGCTTTTCAGACCTTCCTTTACTCCTCCTACTTGTGAAGAATCCTTCTCTAAACTTGCCCCTGCTTGCTGCAAATCTACCAGAATTCATCAAGCAAACCAACAATCTTGTTTCTTGCAAGAATTCTCTTCATTCTTGCTTGCTTGAAGAAAATAAAAGTAGTTGTTTCAGACATACTGGTTAAATCACTTTTTTTGCCCATCTTACCTACTACTAATTACTTTACCATTACCACCCCTTCAGTCATCTATATCCTCTTCTGCATCACTGCTTTTAGAATGTTAAGCTCAGATATATCTCTTTCACCTTCATACCTGCAACATATCTTATAAGGGGAATTTGGTTCAGAAGAAACTATGTATAGGTCATTATTTTACTATCTCTATCTCTATCCTTACCACTATACTTAGCAATATTTTAGACATTATGGTCATACCTCCATATACTATGTATTACAATATATGTAATATAAAACCATGCTCCTAAATGTTCTCTTACCTGAAACCAGTAAGAAAAAAATACAGACAAGTGACTGATATTTCTATAAAAATTATATTGGGGCAAGAGTTTTTCAAACCATATCTTTCTGTGTAATACACCATCTTACCATGTAATATACCTTCTAATTAAACATATGCTACCATGTAAAATACCTTGAGCTATGGTCGTGTATATTTATGCTTCTGAATGTTTTCTACTTCAGATACACATATTACTTAATATATTTTTAAAAATGTTTTGTCAGACTTTAGGCAATTTGTATATATTTCAATGTACTTGCATTTCATTGTAATGTGTTTCACCTGTTTGCATTTTGTTACTGCCTGCTTGGCCTGAGTCATGGCTGAAATGGGTCCTTGGAGCTCACTTACATGGTTAACTAACATTAAATCCATAAAATAAATGAGTAAGTAGTCTGAAGTATGTGATCAAGCAAGTCAAGAAACCAAGGTTCAGGTTCATATTAATTTTTCATTTTTGTGATTTGATAATCAGATTTTGGTTTACATAACTGAGTGAAAGAAATGCAAGCAGTTGAAAGCTTATGATGGTTTCAGAGACATCAACTACTCTGGCTGGGACAGAGCACAATCTTCTAATTTTTTTAAAGAAGTATCAGCTTTTTCTTATATACTTAGTTGTATGCCCCTGTTTCTTGAGGCATTTCTGTTCCTTCCAAGAAGAGAGTGGGTAGTTTCAGAGCTTATCAAGGGAGCATAAATAGGTTCCTGGTTGTTTCAGTCAGTTTTAGAACTACCCATCTAGTTGTACTTGTCACTCTTGGGAGGATCAGTCCTGTGCCCCTCCAATGGGTTCTTCAGGGCACAATGCTGTGCCCCTCCAATGGGTTCTTCAGGGCACAATGCTGCTGCTGGAGACTGTGGCTAACAGCAGACATGATAGTGCATCAGCTACAGGTGGAACACGGGGTCTGGATTCTATATCATGATGCTGGGTTTAGCTGCAGCACTGGGAGGATCAGTCCTGCATTCTTCCAACTGATTATTCAGGGCACAATGCTGCTGCTGCAACCCCTGGCTAATGGTGGGCATGATAGTGCATTAGCTCCACGTGGTAAATGGGGTCTGGATTCTGGATCATGATCCTGGGTTTACCTGCAGCACGGAGCTGCTGGGGTGAACAATTGCAAGTAAGGAGCCTCTCCAGAATGTGCAATGTGTTGAGGAAAACACCTGCTGCTAAAGGACACAAGCTGCATAGAAACTTGGTTGACAAGAACCTGGGAGATGATATCAATGGCAACATTATGGTGGCATACAATAAGTAGCAAAGAAAAAGATCCATGGCAGCATTATGATGGCATACAATCAGTAGTAAGGAAAGATATTCATGGCAATGTTATGGTGGCATCCAGTCAGTAGTAAGAGAGGATATCCATGGCAACGCTATGGTGGCATGCATACAATCAGTAGGAAGGAGGGATATCCATGGCAGCATTATGGTGGCATGCATACAATCAGTAGTAAGGGAGGATATCCATCGCAGCATTATGGTGACATGCATGCAATCAGTAGTGAGGGAGGATATCCATGGCAGCGTTATGGTGGCACACATACAATGCGTAGTAAGGGAGGATATCCATGACTGCATTATGGTGGCATGCATACAATCAGTAGTAAGGGAGGATATCCATGGCATTGTTATGGTGGCACACATACAATCAGTTGTAAGGGAGGATATCCATGGCAGTGTTATGGTGGCATACATACAATCAGTAGTAAGGGAATATATCTATGGCATTGCTATGGTGGCACACATACAATCAGTAGTAAGGGAGGCTGTCCATAGTAGCATTATGGTTGCACGCATGCAATTAGTAGTAAGGGAGGATATCCATAGCAGTGTAATGGAGGCACACAGTCATTAGTAAGGGAGGATATCCATGGCCGCATTATGGTGGCACACATACAATCAGTAGTAAGGGAGGATATCCATCGCAGCATTATGGTGACATGCATGCAATCAGTAGTAAGGGAGAATATCCATGGCAGCGTTATGGTGGCACACATACAATGAGTAGTAAGGGAGGATATCCATGACTGTGTTATGGTGGCATGCATACAATCAGTAGTAAGGGAGGATATCCATTGCATCATTATGGTGACATCCATAAAATCAGTAGCAAGGGAGGATATCCGTGTCATTGTTATGGTGGCACACATACAATCAGTAGTAAGGGAGGATATCCATGGCAGTGTTATGGTGGCATACATACAATCAGTAGTAAGAGAAGATGTCTATGGCATTGTTATGGTGGCACACACACAATCAGTAGTAAGGGAGGCTGTCCATAGTAGCATTATGGTTGCACGCATGCAATTAGTAGTAAGGGAGGATATCCATAGCAGTGTTATGGAGACACATAGTCATTAGTAAGGGAGGATATCCATGGCATCATTATGGTGGCACACATACAATCAGTAGTAAGGGAGCATATCCTCGGCAGTGTTATGGTGGCACACATACAATCTGTAGTAAGGAAGGATATCCATGGCAGCATTATGGTGGCACACATGCCATCAGTGGTAAGAGAGGATATCCATGGCAGTGTTATGGTGGCACACATACAATCAGTAGTAAGGAAAGATATCCATGGCAGCATTTTGGTGGCACAGTTACAATCAGTAGTAAGGGTGGATATCCATGGCAGCATTATGGTGGCATGCATATAGTCAGTAGTAAGGAAAGATATCCATAGCAGTGTTATAGTGGCATGCATACTATCAGTAGTAGGGGAGGATATTCATGGCAGCATTATGGTGGCACCCATACAATCAGTGGTAAAGGAGGATATCCATGGCAGCATTTTGGTGGCACAAGATGCAAGCAATAGTAAGGGAGGATATCCATGGCAGCATTATGGTGGCATGTGTACAGTCAGTAGATATCCATGGCAGCATTATAGTGGCATGCTTACAATCAGTAGCAAGGGAGGATATCCATGCCAGCATTATGGTGGCACACATACAGTCAGTAGAAAGAGAGGATATCCATGTAGCATTATGGTGGCACACATACAATCAGTAGGAATGGAGGATATCCATAGCAGTGTTATGGTGGTATACATACAAACAGTAGTAAGGAAGGATATCCGTGGCAGCATTATGGAAGCATACAATCCGTAGTAAGGGAGTATATCCACAGCAGCATTATGGTGGCATACATACAATCAGTAGTAAGGGAGATATCCATGGCAGCATTATGGTGGCACACATACAATAAGTAGTAAGGGAGGACATCTATGACAGTGTTTTGGTGGCATACATACAACCAGTAGTAAGGGTGGATATCCATGGCAGTGTTATGGTGGCACACATACAATCAGTAGTAAGGGAGGATATCCATGGCAGTGTTACTGTGGCACATACACAGCCAGTTGTAAAGCAGGATATCCATGGCAGTGGCATGCATGCCATCAGTAATAAGGGAGGATATAGGTGGCATTGTTATGGTGGCACACTTACAATCAGTAGTAAGAGACGATTTCCATGGCAGCATTATGGTGGCACATATATAATCAGTAGTAAGGGAGGATATTCTTGGCAGCAGTATAGAGGCACACATAAATCAGTAATAAGGGAGGATATCCATGGTAGCGTTATGGTGGCACACATACAATCAGTAGTAAGGGAGGATATCCATGGCCATGTTATGGAGGCATACAATCAGTAACAAGGGAGGATATCCATGGCAGCATTATGGTAGCACACATGCAATCAGTAGTAAGGGTGGATATCCATGGCAGTGTTATGGAGGCATACAATCAGTAGTAAGGTAGGATAACCATGGTAGGGTTATGCTGGCACACATACAATCAGTAGTAAGGGAGGATATCCATAGCAGCATTATGGTGGCACACATACAATCAGTAGTAAGGGAGGATATTCATGGCAGTGTTATGGTGGAACACATACAATCAGGAGTAAGGGAGGATATCCATGGTAGCGTTATGGTGGCACGCATATAATCAGTAGTAATGGAGGGTATCCAAGGCAGAATTATGGTGGCACATATACAATCAGTAGTAAGGGAGTGTATCCATGGCAGCATTATTGTGGCATGCATACAATCAGTAGTAAGGGAGGATATCCATGGCAGCGTTATGGACGCATACAATCAGTAGTAAGGGTGGATATCCATGGCCACATTATGGTGGCATTAATACAATTAGTAGTAAGGGAGGATATCTGTGGCAGCATTATGTTGCCATGTATACAATCAGTAGTAAGGGTCCCATCCCAGATATCATTACTGCTGAACCACAACAGGCAAACTGGTTTATGGCTTACATTTTCCTAACTGCATTTTATATATAATCAGTAGTAAGGGAGGATATTCTTGGCAGCAGTATAGAGGCACACATAAATCAGTAATAAGGGAGGATATCCATGGTAGCGTTATGGTGGCACACATACAATCAGTAGTAAGGGAGGATATCCATGGCCATGTTATGGAGGCATACAATCAGTAACAAGGGAGGATATCCATGGCAGCATTATGGTAGCACACATGCAATCAGTAGTAAGGGTGGATATCCATGGCAGTGTTATGGAGGCATACAATCAGTAGTAAGGTAGGATAACCATGGTAGGGTTATGCTGGCACACATACAATCAGTAGTAAGGGAGGATATCCATAGCAGCATTATGGTGGCACACATACAATCAGTAGTAAGGGAGGATATTCATGGCAGTGTTATGGTGGAACACATACAATCAGGAGTAAGGGAGGATATCCATGGTAGCGTTATGGTGGCACGCATATAATCAGTAGTAACGGAGGGTATCCAAGGCAGAATTATGGTGGCACATATACAATCAGTAGTAAGGGAGGATATCCATGGCCACATTATGGTGGCATTAATACAATTAGTAGTAAGGGAGGATATCCGTGGCAGCATTATTTTGCCATGTATACAATCAGTAGTAAGGGTCCCATCCCAGATATCATTACTGCTGAACCACAACAGGCAAACTGGTTTATGGCTTACATTTTCCTAACTGCATTTTATTCTGAAATGAGTTACAAGTTTGCAGTTATTGATATGTTGTAGCTTTTGGCTAAGAATTGCAAATTAGTTACATTTTGTTTTTGAAAAGTCACAAGACTAACAAACATTAGATCAAATTGCCACCCTCCCCAACTTAACTCAGATGATAAGAGGAAACTGCACCATAGATTATTTGTGTAAAAGTGTCAACAATATTTTTCATTTTGTAAAGTAATCTGGCATATCCCTGTTTAGTGTGCACACAATTAGCAAGATTTTATTGTACTCTGAACTTATGGTTGAGTGAAGGGAAGTGATTCATTCTTCATTTTCATAATTTTCAACTGCATGATTTAACAACTGCTCTTAAAAATCATAGCATAACATCTTCAGGCATGACTGCCCAGCACATTGAAGCTATTCCTTCCTAAGAAATGAAATAAAATTAATGTAATACATTTAATAACAGCAGATTAATGCACAGCTGATCATATTAACATGCATCCATAGCAGTCAACATATTATATTAACACTCATGGATAAATCTAAAATGAAAAGCGAAATGACCAAAAGAAGGAGTGCTTAAAAGCTTGGTACTATTCATTTAGAAAGTTAGTACAGTGAGACCAATTAATATGCTTTCCCAGTGAAAAAGTCTGTAACTGAAGTGATACGCTACCTGCATTTCTCATGCATACCTCATATCTCATATTTTACAAAGGGGCAAGGCAAATATCTGGAGAATTACCAGAACTGGGACCAATCCTGCAAATCAAGGACAGTTTGTAAGTGATAATATCATATTCCTGGTTCTCATGCATATCACAAGTGCAGTGAATACTGAAGTAAAAACAAGACTGAATTAGAGGATTCCATGGCATAACATAATCTGTTCTGGCTACCTGCAGCCACAGCATATAGAGCTTTTGTATTTTGGGTGGCAAGGTTTCTGGACATGGTATAAGGGGCAGTAATGCATACAGTCTTTAAATGTCCTTAAAGACTGGAAATACAAAACAGATTTTCTTGCAAATATGCATCAATTATAAATATTGGTTTTTGGACTTAAAAATGTCTCCCAATTGATTGTTTTGAAACAGGGCACTGTTTTCAGTCTCCTCCCACATACATTGTCACATACATTTATGGATTGTTTATTGTATTAAAGACAGTATTTATACTTCTTCTTTGTAATCCAAAAAATTTCCTCTGTCTACCCAATAGTACAATATAGATGCTAAACTTTGACTCTAAATGGATATGCAACCGCATATGTAAACCAGGGTTCAGGTATCCCAGTTCCCACTTAAATATTGTATGCCTATGATAAACTTTTATAGAGGCACTGTGGATAAAAATAAAATCTCAGTCTTTGTCCAAAAATGAGTAAAAGTAATAAGAACTTTATGATAAACTATTCCAGTACCATTAATAGGTCCATAGGCATTTACTAGGCTAATAACCATAAGGGCCTTTTTAAGCCTAGCCATGCATCCCAAATCTCTGATCTAATGTTATATTGCTCCAATTTTCTCCTACACCATTACTGAGATCCTTATTCATTGACTTTTTCCCTGCTTCCCAACCTTGCACTGTAACCTCTACTCAAAACTAATGAAATAAAATGAAAATTAATTAAAAATTATTTTTCACAATTTTTATAGCATTATTGTAAATAATGTGATATAGTTTTTCTAAACCCTTGTTTGCACAGGGATTCAACATGGTTAAAGGAATGTTGTTTAACCCAGAATACCAATGAGTATAAACTGCTGCATTTTGGACCTTTTATGGTCAAATTAGTAATCTTAATAAATAATAATTAAACTGAAGTTAGTGAAGGTATTAAAGATATAAGGATCTTAATAAATAACACATTACCCTTTAAGGAAAAAATTACAGTGCTTAGGAAAAAACACTTAGGATTATAGGCTTGAATTTTAAAGCCATAGCAACTATGTCCCCCTTTATATTAAATATAATATATATTTCTTATATTAGAGCTATTATTGAATACAACGTCATGATTTGTACATATTCTTAGGTGGATTTGTTAATTGTTGTTATGCTTTCAGCAATTTGTATATATATCAATATATTCGCATTTTATTGTAATGTCTTTTGCATGTTTGTATTTTGTTACTGCCTGCATGGCTTGGGTCATGGCTGAAATGAGTCCTTGGAGCTCAAGCCTATAATCCTTAGTGTTTATTCCTAACCAAAGAGAAAACTTAATAAGAGGATACCTGCTTGAAAGCAGATAGCCTATGACAAGCACCTGCATTTTCTATAATATAGATAGAGGGAAGACTTCAGAGGGAGAGAGAGAGAGAGAGAGAGAGAGAGAAAATGGAGGGATATCAGCAGTGTTTACTGTAAATAGAACTGATTGAATGGGAAAGTGGATGGTGGGACTAGATCTAGGCTGTGAGGGATGCTTCAAAAAATGGTACTACACCTCCTGTGCTAATGGGAGTCTGCCAGTCTGCACATGAACAGTAGAGTGCCACCCACGTGCAAGGTAAGAGACAAGATTCCAAAATGTGAAAATCTGAAAAGTCGTGATCTTTTTATTAAAAAATGGGGTTAAAATATTGGACTATATGGCTAATACAGAGGGTGAGTAAAAGCTGGAAAGGAGTGATGCCTAAAAGCCAAGTCTCTATGTTTGAATGCAGTAGAAAAAAAAGAAATAAAACAATTGTTAGAGAGCAGTTAATTTGTCTATATTATAACTGTGGCAGACATATCCACCCCTCACACATACTCCTTCCACACTCCCACACACACCCATGTATCTATTTATTAGATTTGGTTATGTATGCACACATAAAGTCTATATTATGTGCCCTACATCCATACATGGTGCTATCTTTATGATGCTGGTAGGATTATTTATTATTTCAAAACTGAAAGATCACTCTGGGATAATAACCAGTCTTTTCATATTCCAATTAAAGACTGCTAGGAGCAACAGGTTTATCTCCACCTCTATAGCTAGCTTCTGGAACACGTTTCCACTATTTATCAGTTTTCCTGATTCATTTTTTTTCACCCTTACCTCCTCAAAGCTAACTATTAATGGGAACTACCTCCTCTCCTTATTCACCAAGTCTACTACCAGGTACACTTTAATCACCCCCAGACTCAACTCAACCAACATTCATGGCCTGTGAGGCCATAGAATATGTCCAAAGCCCCACAACCATCCCACAGTGGTGTTTAAGTACTTCAATAAAGCCAGTGGGGGTGCATGCACACTTTTGTTTATGCATTACCTTCAGTGCATAGCTCACCAGACATAAAATAATGCCACTGCAGTGAACCTAAACAGCCTCCATATGACAGGATGAGTGACTCAGCATTAGTCATAAACGTCCATCCTCTTCTACCCGGTCCCTTCAGAATCTTTGTCACTAGTTGGATACATGTTGTCTGGGTAGCTTTGTCACTCTGCACCACTGGGTTGATGTCAGATGTTTTGATTAATTGACATTGCTAAAAAATAGACTCTTGGCAAGATCTGCTTCTTATTCAACCAAAACGTTGTAGTCTATGATCTAAGTGGGCTGTTAGGCCCTGGCACAGAAGGCATTGCACACTGTAGCCATATTGTTCAAATCTGAATCCAAATCAGAATCCTAAACTAAGATTAAATGGTGATGCTGACATTTATGGAACATGTATCATTGGTACAGAGACGGACTACTATGGGACAGACACACAAAAATAAAATGCCAAAATACTACCCGTGTATTAATCTAAGAAGTAGATGATATCTTCTTAACCACCCCCCTCGTCTTTACTTGTTTATTTTTTATTCACATTTGATTACCAGGGATGTCCAGCTGGGTAGTTGCCCATGTTCAGCAGAGGCCTGGAGAGAAAAGCTCCAACTTTATAACTTTTTCCATCAGCCTTTGATCTAACTTCAAGTTGGTGAGATATGCAGGTTGCTAGCGCTCCTTAAAAGTGATATTACATTTCCAGTATAACTTGTTGAGCTACAACTCTGTGAAGAAAACACTTGCTGAGCAAAACTGCTGAAATTCAGCCTGACAAAAATTTAATTGAATGTGTTTCTTGAAGGGGCAAGTCCCCTGCACTATGCATGTGTGGGGCAACCCCCTCAAACTTATATATGCCATTTCCACAGTCATGTCAATGTGAAGAAATGAGAAATATGTGAAAATACAAAAATCACTGCCATCACACACCAGCTTGATTTCCTGTGCAAACAGCAGTTTTACAGTTCAGCACTGGAGAGCTGGGCTAGGTCATATAAAGCCTAATGCATTTTGCACTCAGCAAGGTACATGGAAGCCTGATACTGCTGTTATTATTTTTAGAATAATTGATTTTCATAAAAAGGATCATATCTGTGCTTATGTTCATTAAAGTTTATACTGGTTAAATGACAGATACTTGAAAAACTTGTCTTCTTATTAGCATTAGTCAGATTGTAACAGGAAATTCATCTTTCTCAGTTTATGATCTACTTCAAAGGAAAATTAAAATATTGCATTGAATAAAGTACAAAATAATACTCAGATTATGAAAATCATAGCTATAATGCTAAGTATAATATAACTCATTAAAATATAAATCATAATGCATGATGGAAAAGAAAAGCCTGGTGGTCCTTTCAATCTGTTTTACAATAATTAATTGGGGTTTAGTATAATAGTTAAGCTGTTTACTTTATAGAAACAAGGCACAAGGTTTGATTCTTGCCTTGGGAACGTACATTTGTTATGCTTAAAATAGCCCACAAAGCCAGATAGCCTAGTACTTCCCTATGAACCTTTGGGTTGAGGACATACCTCTCAACTGTAGAAATTTTTGCAGAATGTCTAGATTTTTGCTTCATATTTTTTTTTTCCATAATAAGTTTTTATTGATATATATTTTCAAAATACAATAAAATAACACACATAATTCACTACTATTACTATCAAAACTATATACAATATCTACATGAAATGCTTCCATATAAAAATCGTCATTATTCCAAAAAAAGAAGACACCAGGGAAGAAAAACAAAGCCACAACATTTGCAGAAGTACTTTGCGTCCATACAAATCATACATATTTTCAAAACCTTGTTTCCTCCACATATACATCCAAACTTTAATATATTCCTAATAACAGTATTATGCTAATATAATGTTAAAAACCTTTTCCCATATTTTTGGGTTATTAATATTTTTGTTACTTTGTTTCAGGAGTAATTTATGTGCTAATATATGCTTTATAGCCACAAGCTTGAAATTATCCCATGATGTCTTATCTGGTTCTAACCAATTTGTAGCTATATATAACTTCATCAGCAAAAAAATATTCATACATATTATAGTTTGTGACCTAGAGAGCTCTCTTGGAGGAACATGTAGAATCATAAATTCCCATGATAATGTTGAACTTTGATAACCCATCTTTTGTAGTTGTGTTCTAAGAGAGTTCCAAAGTTTATATATACACTTGCAGCTCCAGAACATATGAAGAAGATCCGCCGTTTGATTTGTGCAATATGGACAAGTTGGAGAATTCCTAGGATTAAATTTATGTAACCTAAGACGAGTATAATAAGCATTATTCCAAATCATCAACTGCGTATACATCAACTTTTGAAAAGAGACCGATTTTATTGCTTTTAATACCTGATTATCTGCTACTGTCATTTTGTTTTCCCAATACCCTGACAACAGAATTTTATCCTGGAATTTTAAATCTTTAATTAATTTATTTGTTGTTGTTATAAATTTGACCTCCTGTTGGAGAGCCTGCCACAATTCAGAGCATGTATCCACAATTCCAACTACCGGTTTAAAGTTTTCAAAATGACTCAGAGCAAGTTCTTTGATTTGTCTCATGACAACCATATAACTCTTAGGAAGATTAGATTCCTGCCTAACTTGCAAAGCCGATAAATGAAATTTATTAAAAACATCAATCAGAGTCAAATTAACTATTAATGGGAATTTACTAAGATCAATCAACTGATTATTTAGTTTAAAATTGGGATTCCTATGGAAAGGCTGAAAAACCATCATATATTGCAACAAGTCTACTGATTGGAATACATTTTGCAAAGATGACACATATGTTTTTAAGTGGTCCATAATCCCATACTTTATCAAACTAGTTTTATCCAAAAAGGGTAAAGCTTTAGGATTTATGTTCCGATCTAGAATATGCTTGTAATTCAAGACCACCCAGGTTGGTATCCACTTTGTACTAATTGCCTCGTAATTAGCAATTCTTAAACAACTGTTGGCGTTCACAATTAAATAGTATACTTCAAAATTCGGTAACTCAAGTCCTCCTCTACTCTTCGGGGTCATTAATTTCTCATACGATATTCTAGTTTTCTTTGGCTCCCAAATAAATTTAGCTAGATCTTTATGAATTTGTTTAAAAACTGTCTTTGTAATTGATACTTGAGCAGACCTAAAAATATATAACATGCGTGGTAATATATTCATTTTCACTATTGATACTTTTGCTAATACCGGTAGTCTTAAATTCATCCATCTGCCACAATCAGCTACTATTAGTTCCCATACTCATTTAATATTATTAGTATAAAAGTCTTTATTATCCATAGAGAAGCTAATACCCAAATATTTGATATTTTCTTTACATGATATCTTCCCCAACAGGGACATTAATGAAAAAGGTTTAGGGGTTCTTAACGGGAAAATACTAGTTTTCTCCAAATTAATTTTGTAATTAGAGACTTCTGAAAATTCGTTTATAACATTTAATATCTTTTCACTATCAGAAATTGGGGTTGTACAATAAATAATAAGATCATCAGCAAATGCCGACATTACTAATTTATTCCTATAAAGTATTGGTGCATTATGATACAAATTTTGCTTAATATATAAAAATAGAGGTTCTAAATAAAGGTTAAACAATAAGGGGGACAAAGGGCAACCCTGCCATGTACCATTTTTAATCTGTATTCTTTTAGAATAAATCCTATTAATATATAACGTAGTATACGGATTACTATATAATATTTGTAGTATCTGAATAAATTCTTGTGGCATATTGAAATAAGGCAACACATCAAACAAAAAGTTTATATCCACTCTATCAAATGCTTTCTGAGCATCTATTATAAGGGCATAAATATTAGAGTTGTTTTGTTTAGCATAGATCATCATATTATGTAGTGTAAGTGTGTTATCACTAGTTTGTCTAGTTGCCATAAATCCAGCCTGTTCCTTAGAAATTAAATAGATCATAATCTTTTTTAATCTACATGCTATAATGGTAGTGAGAATTTTCATATCCACATTTATTAAAGCTATTGGCCTGTAATTATCCGGACTTTGGGGGTCTGAATTAGCTTTATGTATAAAGATTGTTTTTGATGCATTATGGTGAGGGTCACTAATTTTATTTCTGATTATGTAGTTAAATACATGAGACAATATTTTACCAAAACTATCAGCAAACTCTTTATAAAATTCAATTGTCAAACCATCAGGACCTGGTGACTTATGTACTTTCATATGTTGAATTACATATACTATTTCCTCTGAAGATATAGGTTTAATCAGATCACCTTGCAGACTCTCTTCTAATTTTGGAAAATTTATTTTTTGCAAGAATATTTTATTCTGTTTATGTATAGACCTATCAAGCTGACCCTCATAAACCTTGGTATAGATATTTTCAAAAATATCAATAATATCCTCAGTTTTAGAATACACTCTGTCATTGCATTGTATTTCCGAAATATGTACTGTTGTTTTCAATTGATTTATAATCCTTGCCAATGCTTTTGACGGTATTTGAACATTATTGGCATATTTTACTAAACACCTATGCTCCTGAAGTGTTACTCTACTATTATGCAGCAAGAAGAGATCCCTTTGACATTTCAACATTTCCTTCTCTGTTTGAGCATTAAAATTCTGAATCAGTTCTTTCTCGAGTAGCTTCACTTTTGTTTCTAATTTTTGAATATCATTGTTTTGCCTTTTCTTATAATATGAGGCTTTTTGCAAAATAAATCCTCTAATTTGAGATTTAGCTGCTGTCCATTCAATATCAGGAGTATGTTCCTGAAGCTTCATCCTATCTGTTAAACCTTTCAGATATTTTACAATTCCATCTATTATATCCTTTTTATTTAACAGATTTGGATTAAGCGACCAATTATAACCTCTATACATTCTTGTATCTTTTAAATCTTTAGAAAACCTTAACGAAATTTTTGAGTGATCCGATAGATATCGAGTATGTATAACCACTACTGGTTCCAAATTAATTAATGCTTTGGATATCAAGAAAAAATCTATCCTAGACCACATTTTGTGGCATGGTGAATAGAAGGTATACTTAATTGCATTATTAATATTATGTGCATAACAAAAGGGGTCATATAATTGAAAATCTTCCTTGAAGTCATTTAATGCTATCCCGGCCTGCTTATTAAATGCTCTTTGTGGACAAGACCTATCCAACTTTGGATTTTGGTAGGTATTCCAATCCCACCCACAATAAAATAATAACCATCATACTGTGTTAAGATTGGATATAATGATGTTATGAAACTTTGCTGGTCATTACATGGTGCATATATATTCAAAAGTAAAAGAGGTTTATCAAACGCATTATCCAATAAAATAACATAACACCATTGCCCATTTTGATCCACTTTAGAGTCTAAAATCTTGTCTTTGTATTGAGTTTTAATAATTATAGCTACTCCAGCACTGTTTGTCTTACCTTCTGATGCCACTACCACTCTAATCCAGTTCTTTTTCCTAATATCATCCCACTGATCATTTAACAAGTGTGTTTCTTGTAAAAATGCAAACAGTGCTTTGTCCTGTAGCAATATGTGTAGTAACAGCTTCCTCTTCTTCAAGTTCTGGAGCCCTTTAACGTTCCATGAGTCTAATTCCCACATTGACAGGTCTAATTATCCAATAATAGTATAAAAGGGAAATTATCCAATGGATATGTATTAACTGCATACTAAACATAATCTGGAAGCATTTCCTACATCCTGTCCCCAGCCAGTGCCTACCCACTTTACCCCTGGACCAGGACTTATATAGGTCTGGTATGTAAAAAAACATGAACAAGGTTAGAAACACAAACATATTTAAAAGCTTCATGTAATAAAACTTAAAACATTTCCTAAACTTACAACCTATATATATTCTAACTTAGCTACTACAAAGTCTAAACTAAACATTCCCTAACAAACACTGCTATTGCTCTACAGCTTATGTTCCAACTATTAATTAAGCAAATCTCTATTATAAGGTATTATTACCATTTAAAGAAAAAATTTTAATATATTAACTAGCTACTTATACATACCCCAAATACCTCTTTTGGTACAATCATTATTTATATACCACTTTTATTGAGAGAGAGAAAGAAAGAAAAAAGAAAAAAAAAAAAAAACACAGACAGAAAAAAATAAATGCATCCCACATTATAATTCTGTACCATACACAGTGCCTGCAACTACCAATTATCAAAGTTTTGCAATTGCATGCTTTAGTTCCTAACTATACTGACATTAGTTGTCTGATTAACACCACCCAATAGCCACTATTTACCTATTTATATTCATATATATAGTGCTATAGCTTGTACCCACTGCAGATATTGTAAAAATATAATTTGGTTCAACACTATAAGCATAAGGAAAAAAAAAACAGGAAAAACAGATGTTATTATATGCTTCACGTACATATTCTAATGTTATTTACTTGTTAAAAAAAACATTAACACATTATGTCAGTTCTTTTCAGCTTCTCAAACCAGGAAACCATCAGTAATACTCGTGATGGGGGACCGCTTTCGCAGCCGGACTACAGGAAGTGTTACATCGAAATCCACACTCTTGGCTGCATTCAAGAGATTTCCTGTTTACCACTTGACAAAAAAAGTTCGTAGAGGTCATAAAAGTTCAGAAAACGGCCAGCAGACCCTCGGATTATCGCAAACAAACAGTTTTATTGCTTTTACAGAGGCCTAAATGACTTAAGCAGGGAACAAAGGATTACCTAAGCCTCAAAGTATAGTAAATACTGCATCTGACCTCAGGAGCATGCCAGTCTCAACAGAAGTTTCTTTCAGCCCTCTGATGCAGGTAAAACTTTAAAAACCTTCAGAAACACTCCCTTTGCCTCGTTTTTAGTAGAAACAGAATATTTAATCCCATCCACCATAAATGTAAGCACATTAGGATATTTCATCTGGAATTTAATTTGCTTGTCAATCAGAAATTTACAGTATGCAGATAAAGAATGCCTAGCTTGCCTTACTTGCAGTGGTAAATCCTGAGCCAGAAATATTTTACTATTTTTCCACATAACAAAGCCACCATTCTTTTTTGCAGTAAAAAGTATTTTGCTAACATCTTGAAAATTCAATATCTTAGCATGTACAGGTCTAGACATAGTAGAAGCTTGTACCTCTCTCAGTGCTCTGTGTGCCCTTTCGATAACAATTTGTTTCACTCCATCAGCATCATTTAACAAAACTTCAAGTATTTGTGTTATAGTTGGTATTAACTCTGCATACTGAATGTTTTCAGGGATCCCTCTAATAATACTATTTCTTCTAGACCTCGCTTCTAAATCAATAAGTTTGCTTTGCATGGCTTGTAACTCCACATCATGTACCTTTGTTTTCTTCTCCATTAAGTCGATTTTGTCCTCGGTTTCTGAAATTCTAGCCTCTGTTTTGACCATTCTCTGCAGCAACTGATTACATAAAACTCCAAAAGTTTGTATTTGAGCAGTCAGGTCCTTTAAAGCTTCTTGTATAGGCAATAAAGCATGTTTGATATCATCCATGTTCAGTGGCTGATCAGTTTTAGATCTAGTCTCTGGTTTCTGTTGTTCCTGCTGTCTAGTAATTCTTTGTTTTTTCGCACTACCATCCTTTACTGGTGACTGTAATTCCGACAGCTTTGTTTTGGTAGTAGTTGTTTCCATGCTTTTTCCTTCTTGTGACATTTTCCTTTCCCCAAGCTGACAGGTAAAATGAAGAATGCAGACAGTGCTTTGTTTATTTCTCACTTCAGAGCTAGCTAATCACTTGGAATCCTGATAGATAAAGACTTTTTTTTCCACTTTTTTTCCTGGTTATAAATTAGTTAAGTGTAGATGCATCTTTTTTGACTTTATTTTGATGTTCAAACCTCTTGGTATCGACTCAGGTTACAGATTTTTCTCAGGTTTATTGAGGAGCTGCAGGTCAGCAGTGTTTACAGAATGGCAGCCATCTTTGAATCCTCATTTGCTTCATATTTTTGGTCTTTTCCTAATACAATTTGTGGTTTTCTGGCAAATCCTTGAAGATTTAAGCCACTAAACAATGACAAATATTTGCATTTCAGACTTTATCCTTCAGAAAATACATAATAATGCAAAACCTGTTATTCTAAGTTTATAGCAGCAATATTTAAATTATGTCTCTATTTTTGTGTTTTTGTCCCCCCTTTCTTTCTGGCTTTGTCCAGGTTTCTTGAACTGAGAGATTGATAAGTGTGGTTGAGGTTAGCCTAGTGGTTAAGGTGTGTACCTTACAGACAAGAGGAATAGGGTATGATTCTTGCCAGGGGACATTGGCTAGGCCTAAAATAGTCCACAAGGGCAGTTAGCATAGCACTTACCGATAACCAGGGTCAGATATTGGAGCTAAGAGCTTGCTTAGTTACTTACTTTCCCTAACTGTTTTCCAGCTCTGTTTCATTTATATTAAGAAATCATTAAAATAGTTCACAGGTGACGTTTTTTTGGTGCGTCTTACACATTTTTACGTACCGCAAGATTGCAGTATTGTCAGCATGGTTCAGAAGTTAAAGTGTGGAATTACAATTTAATTGCATGGATGCAGTGTGTATTTGAATGTATGTATGACTTTGCAATAGATTGCCATTGAGGTCAGGACTAGGTCAATGCACTGCACCCATTCCTTGCTGAGATTAACTACAGCTCCATTATGACCCTAAATGAGATATGTAGGGATCAGAAAAATGAATAAATAAATGAATGAATTAAAGCCTTAGCTTAGTTCCCATAATTTTCCACTTATAAACTTTATTACTTGACCGGAAGAGACCGAACTGGAAGAACTTTAACAATAAACTAACAGCACTAAAATGGTGTAAATATGGATACTGACATTATAAGGGGACAGTTGTATGCCCTAAAAGTTTCCCCTAGATCCAATTTAGAATTAGAGGCACTAGATGGATTTTCAGATGGTTGCCAAGGTAAGTTAAAAAGATGACCAATAAAAAAATGAAATATATAAATATTTACCAAATAGTAACAAAATAAAGCAAAACAAATGTGGCTGTATACAGAGATATTACAAAGAAATGAATGCATGCAAATCTTAAACAGAGGTATAGATGGTGCGAAACAGTAAAGATAGAGGCAGACTGTTCTTCAAATATCCCAAAGAATCTAAACATTACAGCTGTATTACGCTAAATAAAAAAATATTTATTTATTTATTTGCAGTTGGTTTACCAGGATAGTCCATTGGGTCACAAAGAACCCATTTTCAATGGAATCCTGGGGAGAAAAGCTCCAAAACAAGCAGAAGATTACAGTAAGATATTTTGTTACAAATTATTATAGTTATAGTTACTATGGCCTAGTAAAAAAAAAACATTGCAAGTACAACAGACTAGTGATTAATATTCATATACTACAATCTAAAAAGAAAAAATTACAATATGATAACTGAGATGTCTTTACATCCAGGGTAGGTTGCACTAAGAGGTGCATGTTATGCATTCAATATCAAAGGCTTAATACAAATGAGATCAGGATATATGAGTTAGGAGAGTAAAAGAAAAAGAGGGGAGGAGATTATGTGGGGTGGGAGCAGGAGCATTCCCACTGGGATATTAGATGTGAGTAAAGAGATTTTTTGAATGAAAGGTTGTTTGAGGTGGTGCGGATGGGTGATGGTAGGGAGTTCCAGAGGTGAGCTAGACCATAGGATAGGAGATTTTTTCCTGGGTGACGAGTTGGTTTATACAGTTCTATTAGGTTTTGGTTGTTAGATCTTAGTAGTCTATCAGGGAGGTGCATTTTAAAGGTAGAGGAAAGGGAGGGACAGAGGGAAGGGTTGAAAATGAGCTTGTGTGCAAGAGTAAGTTGTGTATAGGTAAGATGATTGGTTAGTTCCAACCATTTTAGTTTGTGGAGAGATGAACAGTGGTGTGTGGAGGACTTATGACCGGTAGCGAACTTGGCAATTTTGTTATAGCAAGAGGAGAGTTGTGATTTGAGTGAGGATTGTAGGTTAGTTAGGAGTGGGGCTCCTTAGAGGAGGGAGGGGATGAGAAATGTGGTGGAGAGGGTGATTTTAGTGGCGTGTGTAAGATAACGATTTTGTCGCTAGAGCATATCAAGTTTTTTGTGAGTTTTTTTAATATTTAGTTGAAGATGGGAGCTAAATTTAAGCTGACTATCAATTTGGACACCTAATAATGTGGTCTCTGATACCAGTTCAATGGGTGTATTACTATGACTAGTGATAGAGAATGTACTTATATTGTAAGAGGTGGCTTTGGAGGGGGTAAATAGCATTAGTTTGGTTTTAGATGCATTTAGTGCGAGGTGATTTTTATTCATCTATTGTTCAGTGGTTAAGAATGCATCTTGTGTGAGCTTAAGGAGGGTAGGGATGGAGGTAACAGAACAGATAATAGCTGAATCATCTGCATATTGGATAATGTTTGTGAAGGGGATGGAGTTGTGGAAGTCGTTTATGAATATATTGAAGAGGAGGGGACCCAGTATGGATCCTTGGGGAACTCCAGTTGGGGTGTTACAGAATGGGGAGGTGGCTTTTTTCCATTTTACTGCTTGAAATCTATTAGATAAGTAGCTAGTGAACCAATTCAGAGAGGAAGGTGACAGGTTAAGCTTAGAGAGTTTATTTAGGAGTAAATTGTGGGAGATAGTGTCGAAGACCTTGGAGAGGTCAAGCAGAAGGGTTGAGACAATGTGGCCAGAGTCCCGTGCTTTATTCACAGTTTTCAGGAAAGAAAGAAGGGTGATCCTAGTGCTGTGACTGGGTCTAAAGCCATGTTGTGTGGGAGTAAGTAGGTTATTGTCTAAGAGATATGGTAGGAGTTGTAAATGGATACACTTTTCCAGGAGTTTAGAGATGGGAGATAGGATGGCGATGGGATGGAAATTGGTAATGTTATTATTGCTGCCACTTTTATGCAAAGGTAAAACATAAGCCTTTTTCCAGATTTGGGGTACTAAACTTTGTTGAATAGAGCGGTTGATTAGAATACTGATGGGATAGGCAATGGCTTCGGCAGCTATGCCAAGAAAGTAAGAATGAATGTTATAGGGGGCGTTAGAGCATGGTTTCAGTTTCTGGAGGAGTTTTTTTATGGTGGATATGGGTACAGGTTTTAGTGACAATGGTGGAGGCTGGGAGGAGGGGGTATTGGGGGGTGGTGATGCAGAGGAAATAGGAGGAGAAGCAGAAATGGGGGGTGAAGGGTTGGTAGAGGAGGATGGGGGTAAAGTGGAGGGTGTGGTGGTGTTAGAGGATGAGAATGATGAGGTTTGTTTGGAAATGGAATTGATGAAAAAAGTATTGAATTGTGTAGCCAGATCTACATCTGGAGCATCAGGGTCTGGGCTGAGGTTATCTGTTCTGCTGGGGTTAAGGAGGGTGGAGATGCCTTTCCAAAATCTTTGGGGGTTCGTTTTATTGTTGTTTTTGGAGTATGGAGAAGTAATTATGTCGATCAGTGATGATGAGCTTTTTTACTTTGTTCCTAAGTGTTTTGAATTCATTATGAGTGAGGGGAGTCCTGTGTTTTAGGTAATATGCCCAAGCTTTATCTCTGAGGTGCATGGTTGCTAGTGTGATTTTTGTTAGCCAAGGAGCAGTTTTATTTCTTATTCTTTTTGTCTTTAAGGGAACATGGTGGTCTAGGAGGTTTAAGAAGGTTGTATTGAAGTAGGTAACTGCCTGTTCCAGGGGTAGAGTTTTTAGAGTATTCCAGTTTATTGCTTTTAGAGAGCTGGAGAAGGTAATGAGATTAAATGTTTGTGGTAGTGAGCAGTAATATAAGTGTGTGTGAGATGTAAGGGTGAGGGAAAAGAGTTGGAGAAGGTAATGGGATTGACATGTATTGTGGTAGTGAGTAGGAATATAAGTGTGTGTGAGATGTAAGGGTGAGGGAAATCGATGTGTGAATGTGGGTGAGTTATCACTAAGGGAATTGGGAAAGGTGCCACTACCAGAGAAATAATGAGGGTGGGAGATTAAAATCCAGTCAAGGATACTACCATTGTAGAGATTTTTTGAGGGCCAGGTTATGGATTTGATCAGCTGTGAGAAATTGTAGAGGTTGATGTTAAGTGGATTTGTAGGAGACTGTATGGAGGACCAACTGATATTAGTGTCCCCCAAAATTATTGTTTCCATACGAATGTTGGTAGAAAGCCAGGAGAGGATGTCCTCAAGTGTAGAAGTATTGTCACCAGGAGGGATGTAGGGGGAGGCTATACATATGCATTTATGTTTGTTAACTTGAAGTAGTGCTAGGAGTAATTCGGCTTTATTAAAGTGGGGTGTAGGTTTGTTATAAGGAGTAACTGATAAGGAGGATACGTATAGGAGGGCTACTCCTCCTCCTTTTTTGTGGGTTCTATCTTTTTTAATGATAGAGTAGTTGGGTGGTATTATTTCAGAATCTTTTATATGGGGTTTCAACCAAGTTTTAGAGATGGACAAGATGTCTGGTTTGTTGTGTGTAAGCCAGGCATGGAGATTAGGGACTTTGTTAGCTATGCTTTGGGCATTTAAAGATGTGAATAGTATGGATTTATCTGTTGGGGGGATGGAGAGGGGCCTGGGTTGGGGTGTATGTCTCCAGATAGTAGTATGGTAGCTAGATGTAGGATTAGGTTGGAGATGTGCTTGGTCTGTTTGGAGTCAGGGGTGAGTTTTATTAGATTTGTGAGGGTTTTGTTGGGTGCAGAGGGGATAGGATATTTATGAGGGGTAATAAGTTTGTAGGGGAAGAGATGATGATGTTGTATAGGGTACAGGTAGGGAGATATTGGGATGTGTGGGTGTGAGAGAGGTGGGCTAAAGATGGTTAGTTGTGTGAAAGGGTGGTAACTAGTTAGTGTTTGTAGGTTGGGTGAGGTAGTAAATATAGGATATATTGAGAAGTAGTAGTAGTTGGGTAGAGTAGAATTGTGGTTTTGAGATCATAGTGAGATAGGGTACTAAGAGTAGGTTTGTTGTAACTGACTAAGTTGCAAGGGTGGGAGAGCTCTATGTATTGGGAAGAGCAGGTGAGACTCTAATTAATGAGGGGGGAGGGAGAGGGGAGTGATGGTTAATATGTGTGGGATTTGGAAGTGGGTGATTGAAAGTGGAATGGAGTCTAATTGGTTAAGGCTGGATGATGGGTGTGGCTATAAAGGTATAAGTGTAGAGGTGCTGGGGGTGGGTGTGATTTGGGGGTAGGGTAGGGGAGCGGAGTGAGCCCGCAAGGCGAACAGAGCAGGTAGAGCCAAGGGAAGCTGCAGATGGACGAGAACCAATCAGTGGAGTACTGATAGCTTGAGGTGAGTACAGGGGACAGGGATTTGACAGGATGGAGTGACCTAATGGTAGGAAAAGAGAGAGAAAGGAGCTTAATATAGAACTAAGGGAACTATAAGAAAATTTAAAGCTTGTGATATAAGAAGTCAGGAATTGTGAGGATAGGGTGCCATCTAGTGGACAAATGCTAAAGGTACACTTGTGGCTCTGCAAGGACAGGTCCCAGTAGTGGGAGGAGAAGGGGAGAGCCCAGTGAAATTGGAGGGCTAGAGAAGGAGCAAGTATGGGGGAACAGAAATGAGAAAGGTTGGTTAGGCTGCTGGCTATCCTGGCAGGGGAGCTTGCTGAAACCACCTAGCAGGAGCTTTAAGTAAATAGAATCAGTTATTTAGGGCTAGCAGCAGTTACATGTACTTTCTTGTTTTCTTCAGAGGCTATACCTCAGGGAGAGGCTTGGTCCTATTCCTGTGGTGGGGATGAGGCAGCAGAGTAAGTATATTTTATTTTTGGATTAGATGTCCAATGAGGCACAGGCACAGTGAAGAGTGCAGGGCAACAAGCTGGAGAGATTAGGTGGGAGGTTGGCATAATGGTTAAGATGTTTACCTTATAGATACAAGGTACTTGGTTTGATTCTCACATGGGGTAACTGGCTAGGCTTAAAATGGCCCACAAGGGCAATTAGCCTAATACTAATCTATGAACCTATAAAACTATAGATTGAGAGAGAGAAATTGTGATTATAGCAATCAGTAGAAAATATGTTAGCACTTAAAAAAATAACAAACAGTATCAAACATGTGGTATAAACATAAAAATTGTTCAAAGAGAAACAATATAATAAAGGTACTATACCGTTAGCGTACAGAATGCAGTATGTATCACAAAAACAGAGCTAAAGGATTTCCAGGAACAGCTAGCACTTAATACACAGTAAAACATGAAAATGCAATGTCTGTCACAAAATCAGTACTGCAAAATTTCAGGAATGACTAGCGCTTAATACACAATAAAAACATGAACAAATGCAAAGTCTGCCACAAAAGCAGTACTGCGACTAGACTGAGTGATATTGCTGTACCATGATATAAAATGATATGTTTTAAATACTGAGACTATTGCAGACTTATTTATTGACAGCTCTGATTTGAGCATGAAATCATTTAAAAATGAGAATATTTTACAAGTAATATCAAATTACAATAGAGTGGTTGAAGTAAAGTCTGTTTTTCATTGCCTGAATACTAATAAGGGGACACTAACAATGTTTTCATTTATAATAATACTCCACACATGGCACTAAACATTTAAGAAAAGTGCTAGCTTTAGGGCCTACTCTATGTGTAAGATTTGTGATGACTGGAAAACATGTGTGGCCTGATATATAATGGTAAACAGAACACAACTTCCCTAGTATTTATAGACAAATTACTTTATTGAGTAATTTGTACAGATAGGAAAGTTGATCAGAGCTGCAATTTGTGATGCCTGTCAAAGTGGTCTGTATAACAGCACAAATTCTTTTCATGAGCTTCCAGCCTCCATGAGGTGCATCTTCTATCTGCATTCTAAAAGATCCTCAACTGGCAAATAAATTAAAAATCAGATCTTAGCTTACATCAGCTTGCTTTAACACTGAAAAGAACAAACTCTGGATTAAATGTATGTGAGAAAGCCTTGTCTAAAACATCTCTAGCTAAATGGAATCAACTTCCAGATGATGTTTACTTGTAAACTGAATGAGTTAAGCTATACAGCTTTTTAGATACATCTGCTTATCACATAGTCTGTGTAAATGTAATTCTTGTAGAGAAAATGGATATGTGGCGATCCACTCTATTTTATGTTTTTTTCCTGCTGTGATTTAGAAAACAATGTTAAATGGGGTACTAATGTTCCTGACAGGAACAAAGGGAAAGAGGGAACAAAGCAACACAAAAAAGAACAAAGAGAAAGGAAGAGTGGTATTCAGAGGAGTATATGGGTAATTTATTGTCTGGACAGATGCTAAATGTTTAATTTTTTCCCCAAGAAAAGTTAAATTCTTTTTTTCTCCAAGAAAAGTAAAATAGAAAGGTAGCATGAGAAAAGGCTAAGATCTCGTTTGCCGCTCATGGTGACCGGATTGCTTCTCAAGCTCTCAAGCTAAGTGCTAAATTTAGTGTTGAATTTTCAAAATTTAATAGATTTTTTTTGGGGTTTTGTGTGAAAGTGTAGGTTCCCCTTTGACATATTTACTTTTTAGAGTTAATCTAAAGTTATATCCCTCCCCTCACTTTTGGCGTAGTGTGTGTGTGTGTTGGGCCTGTGAGTGTATTTGTGTGTTTTAGTTACTTTAGTTTTAGTAACTACTGTGATAGTGTGGGATGGCAGAGCAACCCAAATCTATCTTTTCTAAATGCTCCGAGTGTGGCCATAAGCTTTCCCCAGCTGATGGCCACACTCGGTGTGTTAGATGCCTGGGGGTTGAACACCTCACATCTGGTTGTACCATTTGTGCAGGGTTCAACCCCAGGGCATTGAAGGAGCGGAGGTCCAAGCTTGTTTTGGTGGGCCTTTTACCGCCGGACTCGGCTCCGACCTCCGCTCCTTCAGGAGTAACCGTACCTACGGTTATTCCTTCTGTGGCACCCCCTCCTCCTCCTGGGACTCAACCTCCCGTTTCTGGTTCGGCGGAGAGGATGCTAAGAAAAGGGACGGAGGAGAAGCACCATAAGCGGCGGGCCGAGACCTCTGTTTCGGCCCCGCCAGCCAAGCGGGCTTCTCCCCCGGCTCCGTTGTCGGCTCGGTCTCCTCCTTCTCGGCTCCGGTCTCCAGTGTGTTTTTCACCGGGACCTGAGGAGGAGGAGACCCGATCTCCGTCGAGGCTATTGAGGAGGCACTCCAGGCCTACCTCGGTAGCCTCGTCGAGACCTACGTATAACCTTTCAGATGCTGATCTGGACCGGATGATAAGGTTCATCCAGGCCCAGATGCAGATGGGAGTGCTCTTGCCTTCCCCTCCTCTGGGGGGGAGTTCAACACCCTTTTTCAAACCGATTGCTCCTTCTCTGTCCGCAGTGAGGAAGGCTCGTAAACTCCTTGTGTCTAGCCTGGCCCCTATAAAATCTAAGAGCTGTGTGGGCGCCAGGTTGGATTTCTTTGTATTTATTGTAATGCCCAGAAAGGGAGCAAGATGGAGAAAGGAGTCTCGCGCCAATAATAGTAGATGCCTTGTTGGGGCGGTAAGAAGCCAGTCGTCCAGGTAGGGAAAGACCTGCACCCCCTGAAGCCTCAGGTGGGCCGCTACCACTGCTAATACTTTGGTGAACACCCTGGGGGCTGTGGTGAGACCAAAGGGAAGGACCCGGAACTGGTAGTGACTGGCTCCCAGCCGGAAGCGGAGGAACCTCCTGGAGCGCCTGTCCATGAGGATGTGGTAGTACGCATCTTTGAGGTCTATAGAGCACATCCAGTGATTTTCTCCCAGAAGGGGGAGAATAGATTGCAGAGTGACCATTCGGAATTTTTCCTTGGGGATTGCCAGATTCAAGAGAGAAAGGTCTAGAATTGGTCTTAGTTCCCCCGTCTTCTTTGGCACTAAAAAGAACCTGGAGTAGAACCCTGATCTGATCTGGTCTAGGGGGACGGGCTGGATGGCTCTTTTCTTTAGCAGATGGCCAATTTCTGCCAAAGCGGCCTCCCGTTGACCGGGTGGAACGTCTGGGAGGGACTTCAACTTTGGAAAGTGAAGAAAAGGGATGCGGTATCCTCTGGATATGATTTGGAGAACCCAGCGGTCTGATGTTATGGACTCCCATGCCGCTAGGTGCCCCGGAAAACGTCCCCCGACTGCCTCCAGAGTGGAGCAGCCAGGCAACCCCTCAGGGTTGCTGCGCGGGCCATTCAGAGAAAGGTTCTCTGGACCCGAAGTTTCTGGGAGCCCCTCTGCCTCTAGGGTGGCGTCCTCCCTGTCCTCCTCTGCCACGGAAGGACTGGTTATCCGGAGCAGGCTGGGACTGCTGCGACTTCCGGAACCACATCTTCTTCTGACCCTTTTGGTTCCTAGAGTAGGGCCTCTGGGGTGCAGAGAAGCGGATTCCGATGGCAGACAGCGTCTTCCCATCCTTCTCGCTCTGGGTCAAGGTTTCGCGAATGGTTTTGCCAAAGAGGGCAGAACCATCAAAGGGGGCGTTCGCAAACGACGCTTTGAAGGGCTCAGAAAAATCGCAGTGACAGAGCCAGGCCTGACGTCTAGTGACTAGGCCTGCCCCTGCGGCTCTAGCGGCGCCTTCCGTAGCGTGGGAGAGTAGTCGCATAGAGGTATTAGTAACTGATCTAAGAGTGGCCATGTGGGTGCAGTGCAGCACCCTGTCCTCCTCCGACATGGACTCTGGGGGAGATGCAGCGTATTCTTTAATGAGATCTCGCTGCATCCTAATGACGTGTGCCAGGTAGTTCAGCGCCCTTACCGAGAAGGTCGCTGAACTAAACATCCGCTTCCCCAAGCGGTCCATCATCCGAGACTCCTTGCTCGGGGGATGGACTGAGGGACTCTCCTGAGCAAGTTCCCTCTTGGTAGCCGCCGCCGTCAACATGACATCTACCGGAGGCCCCTTACTCCAATGGGCACGGTCGGACGGTGGGCTGAGGATCCTATCGGGCCTCTTTGGAATTGGCTCCATGGTGTCCGGTTCCTTCCACGCCCTGGTGGTAATGAGGTCCACCAGGGGGTCGGCAGGAGGAGACACCCAAGATGTAGACGGGCCCGCTTCAAATGCCTCCAAGAACATGGACTCGTTCGAGGAAGACTTGGGGGCAGACCACCCCCCCTTATACGGAGCATTTCCATGATGTCCCCAAATGAGACATCCTCGGGGGGTGACCGTGGGGAGCCTTCCCCTTCCTCCAAGTCCGTGTCTTCCGTGAGAGACTCGGGGGAGTCAATGTGCCTCCTTTTGCACGTATGCTTGTGAGGAACATCCTCTGGGGGGCTGTCAGAGGACTCCTCGCAAGCAGCAACCTGTTCCATTGGAGCAGCTTGGGGCACAGAAGTGGGCTGTCCCAAGGGCCGGATGGTGGAAGCCTGGCCCAGTGCAGAGGGAGCACGGGACGGAGCCGAAACAAGTGCCGGGGGTCCGGAGACCCTCAACAGGGCCCTCTCCACTACATCAAATGCCGAAGGGGAGCCGACCTCGACCAAAGGATCTGACAATCGGCTCCCCCTCGGATCCGAAGAGTGGATCGGAGCCGGCGCCGAAGCGCTCGGATCCGAAGGGACAGTGCGCTCCGACACAGACGGCGCCGAAGGAGCACTGATCCCCCCGGATCCGAGGCTCGGATCTAGGCTCCGAGAGGTCAGATCCGATGCACTCGAGGGCAGGGTCGGATCCGAAGTACTAAGTACTATCGGTGCCGACCCACACCCAGCTCCGATATCGGATCCGAACCAGCATGGTTTACCAGCTATGGATCCAAGCTCTCAGCTCCTCCCCTCACCCATAATGCCCTGCTCTACCCTCATGACCTCAGATCGAGTTTGCCAACAGCAAAAACACCCTGAAAAGGGTAACAGATAATATGCAGAAACTGAAAGGCCAGGGGGATAGGAGGGCGGGATGGTTGCAGACAAATGAATACACCTACTCAGATGGAACGTTATGGTGAGTACATAACTTCTAAATCTGAAGTAGGAGATTCATTGTCTGCAACCTGTGGGACAGAGTCCCCAGCTACCTGAATCTTGGGCATCATGGAAGGATATTCCGGAGCACCGCGGAGCCAAATGATGCTCTACCCCTAGATGCAAGATCCAACTTATAGTGGGAAATAAAAGTATGAGATGAAGCCCACGTGGCTGCTGCACAAATATCATCTAGAGGAATCCTAGCCTTGAAGGCTGCCGAGGTAGATACTGACCGGGTTGAATGGGCATGTACACCCTCCGGTGCGGGCCTTCCTGAAGCTTGATAAGCCAATAAGATGCACTGTGAAATCCAGCGAGACAGAGAAACTTTAGAAATTGGCTTGCCCAAATTAAATTTAGCAAAGGAAATAAACAACTGGTCGGATTGCCTATGACCAGCCATTCTGTTTAGATAAAATCTAAGTTGCCTGTGAACATCTAATGAGTGAAGCTTGTATTCACCTTTGTTTTCATATTTAGGGAAGAAAACAGGAGGTTAATGGACTGATTAATGTTTGCTTCAGAAGCAACTTTAGGAAGAAAGGACGGGTTGGTCCTGAGGTAAACACGGTCCGGATGAAATACCAAGTAAGGAGGTTTAGCTGATAATGCTTGAAGCTCTGAAACTCTCTTGGCCGATGTAATGGCTACCAAAAAGGCTGTCTTGTAAGACAAGAATTTGAGATCCACCGTAGCCGCTGGTTCGAAAGGGGCCGCAGTCAAGGCCTGGAGAACCAAAGAGACGTCCCAAGGAGGAACCGCTTGTTTTACAGGGGGCCTGAGAAGAAAAGTACCTTTAAGGAAAATTTTACACAACTTGGCTGACATAAGAGTCATGGCCAATGTGATAATGAGAAATTGCCGCCAGTTGTACTTTGACTGTGGAACTGCTGGCACCATCGTTAAAAAGAGTGGTTAGAAAGTCAAGCACTAAGGGGAGAGGAACCGTGAAGGGATTCAGGCCTTGCCGCTCCGCCCACAAAGAAAACCGTTTCCACTTGCTGCGGTAGACTTTCCTAGTGGACGGTTTATGAGCTGCCACCAGTATTGCCTTAACAGGTGACGAAATACCGGGAGTCCTGATCAAGAGTGGAACTGGAGCAGCCAAGCGGTCAGCTTCAGGTTGTCCAGGTTCGGAGGAGGTATGCAGGATGGATGGGATATCAGATCCGGAATGGGATCTAGAATCCAAGGAGGATTCACCGAGTGAGACCTTAGAAAGGGGAACCAGATCTGTCGAGGCCAAAGAGCAATGAGAATCATTCTGCAACCCACCCGAGAGGCTTTCTGAAGAACTTGGAGCATCAGAGGCAAGGGTGGATAAGCGTAAAGAAGACCGGGTGGCCAAGCATGCACCAGAGCATCTCTTGGAGAACCTCCTGGAGGGGGTATAAGAGCGAAAAAACTGTCGCACTTGGTGTTTGAGGGAGAGGCAAAAAGATTGCATGAAGGAGTTCCCCACCATGCGAATATGTGTTCCGCTACTTGAAAATTGAGAGACCACTCGTAAGGGGTCAGAATGGTGCGACTGAGCTTGTCCGCCAGGATGTTGGACCGACCCGGAATGTGCGTTGCTATTAGAAAGCGGTTGGTGGAGATTGCCCATTCCCAAACTCTCATGGCTTCTCGACAAAGGGGGTAAGACCTTGTTCCCCCTTGCTTGTTGATGTACCAGACCACAGACATGTTGTCCGATTGAATCGCAATTGTTCCCAAGGGAAGAAAGTCCTGAAGTGCTAGCAACGCTAAGAGCACTGCTCTCATCTCTAGAACGTTGATATGCAGTAAGGTCTCTGTATCGTTCCACGTGCCTTGGACGGTCCGGCCCGCAAAATGCCCCCCCCACCCAAGGCGGGAGGTGTCCGTGGTCACCGTGGCGAGGGGGGGAGAAGCACAAAATGGGCGGCCTCCGTGGAGATCTGGAGAGTGAAGCCACCACAGGAGGGACCACTTGCAAGCCTTGCTGATCGCAATGGGATGATGCATAGGGAGAGCAAGGTATGACCACTGTACAAAGAGAGTCCACTGGAGGATGCGCATATTGAGCCTGGCAAGAGGGAGAAGTGCTATAGCAGACGCCATGGACCCTAGAGCCCTCAGGACCAACTCCGCCGGAACAGAACTTGAGTGGAGAATGGCCCGCACCTGGAGCTGCAGATTTTGAACTCTGTCCGCAGTGAGGAAGGCTCGTAAACTCCTTGTGTCTAGCCTGGCCCCTATAAAATCTAAGAGCTGTGTGGGCGCCAGGTTGGATTTCTTTGTATTTATTGTAATGCCCAGAAAGGGAGCAAGATGGAGAAAGGAGTCTCGCGCCAATAATAGTAGATGCCTTGTTGGGGTGGTAAGAAGCCAGTCGTCCAGGTAGGGAAAGACCTGCACCCCCTGAAGCCTCAGGTGGGCCGCTACCACTGCTAATACTTTGGTGAACACCCTGGGGCTGTGGTGAGACCAAAGGGAAGGACCCGGAACTGGTAGTGACTGGCTCCCAGCCGGAAGTGGAGGAACCTCCTGGAGCGCCTGTCCATCAGGATGTGGTAGTACGCATCTTTGAGGTCTATAGAGCACATCCAGTGATTTTCTCCCAGAAGGGGGAGAATAGATTGCAGAGTGACCATTTGGAATTTTTCCTTGGGGACTGCCAGATTCAAGAGAGAAAGGTCTAGAATTGGTCTTAGTTCCCCCGTCTTCTTTGGCACTAAAAACCTGGAGTAGAACCCTGATCCGATCTGGTCTGGGGGGACGGGCTGGATGGCTCTTTTCTTTAGCAGATGGCCAATTTCTGCCAAAGCGGCCTCCCGTTGACCGGGTGGAACGTCTGGGAGGGACTTCAACTTTGGAAAGTGAAGAAAAGGGATGCGGTATCCTCTGGATATGATTTGGAGAACCCAGCGGTCTGATGTTATGGACTCCCATGCCGCTAGGTGCCCAGCGTCCCCTGACTGCCTCCAGAGTGGAGCAGCCGGGCAACCCCTCAGGGTTGCTGCACGGGCCGTTCAGAGAAAGGTTCTCTGGACCCGAAGTTTCTGGGAGCCCCTCTGCCTCTAGAGCGGTGTCCTCCCTGTCCTCCTCTGCCACGGAAGGACTGGTTGTCCGGAGCAGGCTGGGACTGCTGCGACTTCCGGAACCACATCTTCTTCTGACCCTTTTGGTTCCTAGAGTAGGGCCTCTGGGGTGCAGAGAAGCGGATTCCGACGGCAGACAGCGTCTTCCCGTCCTTCTCGCTCTGGGTCAAGGTTTCACGAACGGTTTTGCCAAAGAGGGCAGAACCATCAAAGGGGGCATTCGCAAATGACGCTTTGAAGGGCTCAGAAAAATCGCAGTGACGGAGCCAGGCCTGACGTCTAGTGACTAGGCCTGCCCCTGCGGCTCTAGTGGCGCCTTCCGTAGCGTGGGAGAGTAGCCTCATAGAGGTATTAGTAACTGATCTAAGAGTGGCCATGCGGGTGGAGTGCAGCACCCTGTCCTCCTCCGACATGGACTCTGGGGGAGATGCAGCATATTCTTTAATGAGATCTCGCTGCATCCTAATGACGTGTGCCAGGTAGTTCAGCGCCCTTACCGAGAAGGTCGCTGAACTAAACATCTGCTTCCCCAAGCGGTCCATCATCCGAGACTCCTTGCTCGGGGGATGGACTGAGGGACTCTCCTGACCAAGTTCCCTCTTGGTGGCCGCCGCCGTCAACATGGCATCTACTGGAGGCCCCTTACTCCAATGGGCACGGTCGGACGGTGGGCTGAGGATCCTATCGGGCCTCTTTGGAATTGGCTCCACGGTGTCCGGTTCCTTCCACGCCCTGGTGGTAATGAGGTCCACCAGGGGGTCAGCAGGAGGGGACACCCAAGAGGTAAGAAGGCGGCAATAAGGACAACAGCAAGACAGAAGAACTGACACAAAAGTTAGACAAAGACTGATGCAGACACAAATGAGGGACAAAGGATATATAGAGACAGAGGAAGGACAAGTGGTAATGGGGACGAGTGAACCACAAATTGGGGGTTGAAACTGAAACACAAAGAAAGGGATGAAGTGGGGTGACAGCTGTGTGCCAAGCACCACAGTGCAACCTTCACTTAGAAGTGAGTGACCTAGAGTGACTGACCTTATGGCTGGGTCCAGCTAATCTAGGTCTGGTGGTCAGGACTAGGCAGCTGTTCAGATTTTTAAATCACTCTAGGTCCCACAAGCCATTCACTAGGCCTTCTACTTTTACCATGTAACCTGACAGAGCCCCTGGTGATAGTTAGCAAAGAGGATTCTATATACTCCCCACTGGAAAAACAGCACTAGAAGGTGCCAGCAAACCCTACCCCCAGTATACATACACACAGATCATCCTGCTTATAAGATGACCACTGCCATATTCTGCAAAGGCAGGGCTAGAGACTGCTGTGAAGACAGCAGGTGATAGAGAGTCAGGTGTCCAAACTGGTAGCTGCTGCCACACCTCATACACTGCTATGGTACTGCATGAAAGTAAATGGGGAGAACCAAAAAAAAAAAAAAAGAATATAACAAGGATAGAAATATAAACTTAATGTGAAGCAATTACTTGCAAGAGCTCATACCTCCTCTGGCATATCAGTTTTTGTCATTCAGATGAGAAGTTAAACCAAGGCACTATCTGCTTGACTTGGAGGTAGCTGAGGCAGATGTAAATGATCCTATGACACCTAGAAAAAGAGTAGGGGTCCTTTATTTATGCACAAAAATAACTCTTATTTACAAAATATTTATATATTTACAAATAATTATGTATGTACAAATATATAAATATACAAATCTGTTTACACATATTCATAATTTCCTTTACAATCATGCTAAATGTTAATCCCTATTAAACTCCCTACTCATTTTTTCATAACTACCATTTGGTTTTGCTTAATATTGTTTCTAAAATCCATTTAACTTTAAACAAAATGTTTTTTTTTTCATTCTATATAACCCATATAATATAAAATTATATTCTTTGAACATATTCTTTCCTTCTATTCTTATAATATCCATATTTAATCTTATCCATGTTTATTTCATCCATTTCTTTTATATCTTCAAAAAAATCTTCTTTACATAATTTCTCAGATAACTTTTTAACTCTTGTACATTTCAAAAACATATGCTCCATATTTTCCTTTTCTTGACAATGTAAACATATCCCATCACTTTTCTTTTCCTGTGGCATATAGCATTCTACTTTCTGATTTCATCATTTGCTTCTTATCTTTACAGCTTTAATTTTTCATCTGTTATGTTTTCCAGTGGTTTTAAATAGTAACGGGCCAGATTTACGAAAGCTTGCACAGAGTGCAAGAAGAGTGTAGGAGCTCACGCCGGCAATATGTCTGCCGTGTGATCCAGGTACAGCCGACAGGGGCATGCACGAGAGCTGCTAAAGCTACTCTTGCATGGACAGCGTCATGGTATGCAAATTACCTCATTTGCTGGTGAAAGCCATGCAAATGAGGTAGATTTGCGATCCAGGAAACACTAACCTGTCCTTGGAAGATTAGTGTTAGCTGCAGAAATGTACTCTATTGGTAACGGAGTACAGTTCTGCAAATAGCTAAATGGAGCTATGACAGCTCCAAATAAAGGATGCATACAGTTGAGGAAGCATGTCAATGGCCAAATATAAGGCCATTGGCATTTTAAAATGTTTAAAAATATAAAAAAATAACTTTTTTTTCCCCGATCTCTGATGTTTAAGCATAGCGCAGCACCACGCAAACGTGCAGCGCTTATAAAAACAAGAAAATATTTTTAAAAAAGCCAAAAATAGGCATTTTCACTAAAAAGCTTATTCTGTCATGCACGTGAATGGCAGGCTAAAGACAACATGGTCACTGAGTAGTGGTTGCTAAGGGGGGGAAGCTCAGTGTGAGAGATGTAACCATGCATTAGTAGGCAATCTTATGCAAATGAGGATAAGGATAGTGAATCCCAATTTTCCCCAGCATGTGAGGCATGTCCCAAGAGTGTAAGAGTAGGAGTAAGTGAGTAGTAGAGTAGAATATAGGTGACATCATGAGGGGGTGTGTCAGACAGGCTGTAAGCTAATAGGAGCACAGTGGCTTGTGTTTGCCCTGAGTTGCTCAGGATTGCAAGAGGCGTGCCTACAGTTATCCTATTTGAAAACCTCAAACCAAAGGTGTACACTGTTAAAAGAGGAAACTCCTTGCAAACATGCACACAGCATGCATTTGCGCTTGTTTGCATGGCGCTTCCCCCCGGGTGGAAACAGAAAGGCAAAATGAAGGAAAAGAAGTAGTAGGAAGTTAACCAAGGAGAACTAGCAGAGCTGCCAGGTGAAATATATCGGAATCAGCCAATTACACAGGCAGCAGACTAGCCCAGCCCAGCACTTTAAACTCTGCAAACACCATTCCCCCCTGTTTTTTCTCAAGAACTCTGCAACACTGCAGTATACAAAGAGGGAAAGCTTAAAAAGCTTAAGTCAGAAAAAATGTTAGGGGCTGCTCTTGCTATCATAAATCAACATGTGCAAGGTGCTGAGGGTGGTGATGTCATGAATTCTGCTGAGCAACCCACAGTGAGGAGATGGAGAAGAGTGTACAGACCCAGGGTAACCTACCAGGGACTACATGAGCTGAAGATAGTGGAGCACTATAGGGTGGATAGAGACCTCCTACAGCAAATTGTTGAGCTTTGCCAGCCACACCTCACACACAGAACCAACAGAGGGGAACCCATCCCAGTGGATACCAAGGTATGTGTAGGCCTAAAAATACTAGCTACAGGTACCTTCCAAAGACCAACTGGTGATATGATGGGGATTTCACAGGCATCAGCATCCAGGGTACTCCACCAGTTCCTGGATGCCATGTCAGCACATGTCGGTGACCACGTATATTTTCCCAATTCCCGTGAGGCATTAGCCAGTAATATACATCTTTTCCACCAAATAGCAGAATACCCTGAGGTAGTGGGTGCAATAGACTGCATGCACATATGCATCAAAGCACTACCCAGTGAGCGGGGTAGGGTCTACATCAACAACAAGGGCTTCCCCTCCATCAACTTCCAGGTCATGTGCTATGCCCAGGGCATAATAATGAATGTGTGTGCTGGATGCCCTGGAAGCTATCACGATTCCCACATTTGGCATCTGACCCAGCTGTACCAGAGATTTGCCAGTGGGGACATCCCTGAGGATCACCCAGTGGGGGATGCTGGATATGCACTGGATCCGTGGCTGATGACACCCATCAGAAATGCACACACACCTGAACAAGAACTCCATAATGAGGCACATGCACAAACAAGAAACATAATTGAGCATGTGTTTGGGATGCTCAAGTCATGGTTCCAGTACCTGGACACATCTGGTGGAGCCTTGCAGTACTCACCAACTACATGTACCCAAATTGTTATGGTATGTGCCATGCTACACAATATGATCCTGTGGAAACAGCTGCAGCAGGAACAACATGGGGCAGGGCCAAACAGCCCCCCACCATTGCCAAGGCCTGCACAGGCACAGTGTGACTCGGAGGAGAAACAACCTGAGCCTGCCCCAGTAGGCAGAAAGAGGTGTGCCCTGTATGCCCTGGCCTTGGCAAAGAGGCAACGCATAGCACATACACTGACTCAGTAGGAACCCTAGAAATTACACCTCTCTCTGACTCACACATTCAGTAAAAGGGATGCCTAACTTGACACTACCTGTTTTCAAACATGTATAGGGAGTGTACTATGTGCATCCGACATAGGCAGCCCTGCAGCACCACCTGTGGCATGAGTGCCCTATTTTAAGCAATATAAAGCACTGCTAAGCACATTTTACCAGTATTGAGTATATTTAAATACAATTGGGTGTAGCTGCGCACCACACTAACCAGCACAACGTTGGGCAACATCAGGCCAATTTGGGCAACATTGGGCAAAGTTGAGCAAAGTCGGGTAAACATGCTCACACCTGCTTTACTGTTCCTTAACCAGTCAGGTCTGCCCAGCAGGAAAATAAAAAACAGTGACAGGGCTCGAACTCAGGATACTGTGCACTATAGTCACAGTACTGAACCACTAAGCCATGACAGCATTTCATTGGCACAGACACAACTTAAGTCACTCAGACATACCAGTTGGGGGGGGGGGCACATACCTAACAGTCACAGCCAGCAGGACAATTGTAAACAACGCAAACACAAACAAATGCTGTATCATGCCCTCTGAAGGGGCATATGAGTAACCTCCCCCCAGACCTATGCAGACAGATAACATCAGGCCAGGCAGTGTGATGTAGGTTGGGTAGGCTATGAAGTCACAAACTAATATGCATGTAATTGGAAGCTAAGGTCTGTAGTAAAGTGGTATGCCTCAAGTCAGTATGATAGGCAACATTACAGAGTGAAATGGAGTACCTGACATAGCAGTGCAGGCCTAGCAAATGTGTATAACTGTCAGGTGTACCCCTCATCCTATGTACACCCACAGTAACAATCAGGTGTGCCCCCCCTGGGTAGAAATGTACAAATAATAGCTGTCCCCCGTGTATGTAGAAATGTTGATAAGTCTATGCAAATTGACTCATGGAAGCCCTGCAGGCACAGCGTGCTTCCTGACGATATACAACTCAAAGGTGAGCCCTGAAGTAAAAACCAACTTGAATTTTCACACACATATATAGTATATATATGCCCATAATGGGCATGCTCACACACTTAAACAAATTTTGCAAATGTCAGTCAAATTTAGCAAATGTGAGTCAATAACATACTGAAAGGTCATACTGGGCATGCTCACACACTTAAACAAATGAAGCACATTTCAGTCAACAACATACTGAAAGGTCATCCTGAGCATGCTCACATACTTAGGCCATGTCTGAGTACAGCAATGGGTCACACATATCTGGCAGTTGCAGTTCTTACTCCAGACACATGTCACTATTCACCAATCCTGCCTTGCGCACACAGTGATATGAAAACAGACCCATATAATATATTGGATCCCTGTCATAATCAAACTATGTAATACAAGTACTTAAGTTGTTCAAAGAAAGTGAAAATCCAAAGAAGATTAATAAATCTCTGATCAGTATCATCAAGAAACAATGAGCACTCCTAACATTATCCAGGCCATGTTCTGCCAAAAATATTGCCAAAGAGTCCATAGAGAACCATGAAGATTTATTTAGCTATGTCATAAATATCAATGTAAACTCATATATGTTCTGAGTCAGTGCAAAGTGTAAATGAATACATGTACATGACTGACATTGCCAACATCTTGTCAGACAGGTTCATACATATTTACCCCTCCTCTCAGTGACAAAAGGGCCCATTACCATACCTGGAGATTGTGAAAAGCCAGAAATCACATATACAATGGTTAAACAGCTCTATCCAAACCTAAAACACGGTGTCTATGGGATGACATTGTGTCGCTGGCTGTGCCATATGTGAACTCCAAAACAAACAGACCCTGCACCTGAACAGTCTGTTGAGACTCACCCTCTGTGCAGGATATGAAACTGTTGAATGGGTTACAGCAACGTTTGGCACACTCCACAAGTGTTGGTGCACAACAGATCATGGGAACTATTGTCTTTTAAGCCTAATAAGCCTGATCTGCAAGGTCATGGAGTCCATCATTATGGAACTCATAAACAGAGCTATTGGGAGCCTACAAACACCCAACCCTACCCATTTTGGTTTGGTCAGGGGAAGATCATGGTCCCTAAACCTGCTAGACAGTTTTCAAGGCAGTCACCCAGGACATACATCAATGAAATGAGCTCCACACAGCCTACATAGGCCTTGAAAAGCCCTTTTCCAACATCCCACACACGTCATATCCACAAAGTCAACAACCTGTGCATAAACATGTATGTCATCTGATGGATTGCCAAGTGGAGCACAGATAGATCCCACAAGGTAAGAATTGTGGTCTCCCTGTTGGAATGTAAGCTTGTAACAACTGCTGTCCCCCATGGCTCAGTCCTGGGACCCCTCCCCTCTGGTGTATACTTTTCAGAAATACAGTCAAACACACAAGGGCTATGGTTAGCAAAGTTTGTGGATGACTGCAAAAAGGTAGTCATAATCGATGTTTGGGACAACAGAGACATCCTTAAAAAGGGTCTCAGTCAGACAGATGTGGTGTCAATATTATGGCCTCAAGCTACAGTCATACAAATACCACATAGGTGCCAACACCCTAAATATGGAGGTAATAATAAGGGATCTATGGACACGTGGATAGTCATCTCTACTTTCAGAAACACATTCACAAAGTGGTTAGAAAATCATACTATGTGTTCCCACAAATTGCCAAAGTCTTTGCATGTAGGTCAAAGGAGATTCCCTCTACTCATCAGTCATTAAAACCATCAGAGAGTACCACAACACACTTGTGATGAATCGGACTAGGCACCTTCAGCAGCTGAAAAGACCACTGAAATACCTCAACAAGAGGATTGCTGGCCTCAAACATTTGCCCCATGCAACAAGACTGAAGTAACTCAATCTGTACTCTGTTGCATACCGTTTTCTCTGGTGATTTCTGCTCAACAAACATGTCCATGTCCAATGCAGAACTGATATACATGCTCTATCTGAAGTAAACCCAAGCTCACTGTGCCACATGCTCTAGGGATATAATCATCACAACAATAAATAGAACATGTTGGAGGGATACATTACTAACTCACAGACTTCCCTTGCTTTGGAACAGGCTCCCAACCTACATTAAGCTGCGTCCCTCGCTGACAATCTTCCAGAGGAGCCATGATGAGTGCATGTGAAACTGAACTGTCACACCATGGATCACTTCATCAGCTCTACTACACAGAGGCATAGGGAACTAACCCCATGTGTGGTGATAGCTGCACACTCTGGCCATACTAATATATGCCTTCAGGCAGATAGCCTATTATCTACCTATGTACCTAGATATGTAGGGGGAACACATTATAATAAGCCAAAGATAGATGGGCAGAGATGTGTGTAAGAGGGTGACCATGACAGGGAGCCATCCAGGACTGTCCCACCCAGCACACATCCCAATGGCACAAAAGACATGAGGTGCACATCTCACCCACTGTACATAATAGCCACCAGTATCTGTAAGCATTACAGTGTATGTGGTGTATGTGCCTGCTGCACAACATGACTGTACAATAAAGTACACATCTACTATCTGTAGACATGTACCTGTCACATAGGTTCATAGGTATGTAGTAGACTATCTTCACAAAGGCATATATTAGCCTAGGCAAGTTGTGCAGCTTTCACCACCCCATTGGTTAGTCTCATAAGTCCTAGTTCTAATAGTTAGTACCCTAAGCCCCTTTCTAGTGGGGCTGCTGATGTGATGCCTGGCGTGAATTGTCTGTTTCCCATCCACTCATCAAGGTTCCTATTGAAGAGTGTCAGCGAGGGGCTCTGTCTGATGTACATTGGGACTCTGTTCCACAGTAAGACAAGTCTCTGGGATGGTACTCTATCCCACCAGCATGTTGTATTCATTGTTGTGATGAGGTTCATATCCCTGGAGTGTGTAGTGTGAGTCAATTTTGTTATCCTTAGATGGAGCATGTTCAACAGTTATGTGTTGGACATGGCTCTGTATGTTAGGCAGAGTGTGCTCTGAGTAGGTGGTACGCAACGGAGAGCAGATTTAGTTTTACCAGTTGTATTGCATAACACAACTGTTTGAGGCCAGTAATCCTCTTGGTGAGGTACCTCTGTGGTCTCTCCAGCTGCTGGATATGTCTAGTCGAGTACATCCAAAATGGTGCATTGTACTCAATGATGGGTCAGATGACTTAAGAGTAGAGGGCCACCACTACCTCTTTTGATCCTGATGCAAACCCTTTGTTGATTAGGTGGGCCACATAGGATTTCCTAATCAGTTTGGCAAAATGGTTGTCAAAGGAAAGATGACTATCTACTTGTGTCCCCAGATCCCTTATTACCTTGTCAGTTTTTAGGGGGTAACACCTATGTGGTTGTTTGTGGGTACTTTGTTTTCCCCAAAGGGGATTACTATGCATTATTTCACATTGAGCTTGAGACCATGATTCTGACACCACACATCTGTCTCATAGAGTCCCTTCTGGAGAATATTTGTGTCAACCACAACCCTCCTATGTTAGCATGTATGTCTGAGAAGTATATACCAAACTGGAGGGGCCCCAGGACTGAACCCTGGGGGACACCAGTTGTTACCAGTTTAGAGTCTGACATGTAGCCAGCAACTCTTAATTTGTGGGATCTATCTGTGAGCCAGTTTGCAATCCATCTTGTGATATATGGATTTATGCCCAGGTTGGTGAGTTCATCTATGATACCTGATTGGGGAATGGTGTCAAAGGCCTTAGCAAGGTATAGGTAGACTGTGTGGAGCTCCTGTCAATCATCTGTAGGCTGGGTAACTGTCTTAAAGAAATCCACCCAGTTCAGGAGGCATGATCTGCATTTTACAAAGCCAAGCTGGGTGTGCTCAACTGTGTGAAGGTTCCCAATGTCTTTATTGTTGACTTCCATTATGATTGGCTCCATTGCCTTGCAGATCTGACTCGTCAGGCTCATAGAGCAGGAATGCCAAGGGTCTTTTATGGCCCCACCCCTGTGGAGTGTGAAGAATGCTGCTGTGCAAAATTCTATGGGTACATATCCTGTAGAGAGGATGCAGAGAGAGGTGTAGGTATCCTTGATGAATATGGATACATCCCCACCCTATGTGCTGTGATCCAAGTTCTGATGCTGGAAGGTATGGAATGAGTAGTATCCTGGTAGTGCTGGTGTGCTTTCTGGAGCCTTGAACTAGGTTTCTGTTACTGCACAGATATCAATATTCTCCATACTGAGAAGTGCCTCAAGTGTGTGCATTTGGAGGCTGAGACTTCTGGTAATGAGTAGCATTTAGCTTACTTTGTGGTTATTTGTGTTGGTTATGGGGTTTGGTTTGTCCTGAGTGACCAGAATTCCACACCTGAAGTCAATGCCTCATTGATCCGATCCAACCATAAGCTAATTACCATACATATCCACATTCTGCCCCCCCCCCCATTAAGGAAACCATGTTAAAAAATTTCTCCAAAGCTAACTTCATGCTTCTTAAGACAGAAGTGGTGAACTTCATGACACCCATGCAGATGGACAATACAGTTACGACTACTGAATCCTACACAATTGCACTTTATAAGCACTTAAATGAGTGCATGAATCATGCTATCCCAAACAGAACCAAGATGCTATCCTCCAAAAAAAGAAGCCAATCTGGTGGTCCCCTGCCATAAATAAACTCTACAACAGAAGGAAGAAACTGTTGCAAAAGAGAGTAAAATCCCATGAGTGGAGGAGCTCCCTGGTCAGCCTCAGTAAGAAGTTGCGATCCCTGATAAAATCCTCCAAAGCAAGTTACCAAAACAAAATTGCCACTGATTCTAAAGACAACCACAAAGCATTCTATAGCTATGTCAAGAATCTCAATGGCAACACTCAGATCTGCTCTGAGTTACAGCACAATGGCACTAAATATACAGACCCAACTGATATTGCCAACATCCTGGCAGATAGGTTCAGTGCTAACTTTACTCCCCTCTCACCCATTAAAGAGCCCATCTCTATACCAGAAGAATGCAAAGTTCCTGTAATCACGGCTGCACAGGTAAAAACCACACTCTCCAAATCCAGGAACACAGCATCCATGGGACCAGACAACATCCCAGGCTGTGTTCTACACGAACTACAGAATGAACTGGCACCCCACCTAAGTACCATGTTCAATCATAGCCTCACCTCAAGCTTTGTGCCTGCTGAATGGTGCACAGTGATGGTTATTGCACTACACAAGGGGGAAGCCACCACAGACCCCGGGAACTAGTGCCCCATTAGCCTGATGAGCCTGGTCTGCAAGGCCATGGAACATATCATCATGGAACTTAAAACAAAAACATTGGTAATCTCCAAACTCTGTACCCCAACCTATTTGGGTTTGTAAAAGGCAGATCATGTCTCCTAAACCTGATTAGACTTCTTTGAAGCAGTCACTAAAGCCGTAGACAAGGGTAAGGTGGTTCACACAGCCTGTCTAGATCTTGCCAAATCTTTCAACACCATTCCCCCACTCTGGAATTATAGATAAACTCACTAAACTAGGTATAAATCCCTATGTCACAAGATGTGTTGCCAACTGGCTCACTGACAGAACCCACACTGTGAAAGTAGCAGACTCCAAATCCGACTTCAGAACAGTGACAAGTGGAGTACCACAGGGTTCAGTCCTGGGTCCTGTCCTGTTTGGTATCTACTTCTCCGACGTACAGGCTAACACAGAAGGTCTTTGGCTAATTAAGTTCACAGATTACTACAAACTAAGAGCCATAACTGAAACTACTAACAATGTGGACATCCTACAAAAGGACCTCACTGAGACAGATGCCTGGTGTCAAAGCCATGGCCTCAAGCTCAATGCCAAAAAGTGCATTGTCATCCCCTTTGGTAAAAACTCTGTACCCATGAACTATGACATAGGCGGTAGTATACTTAACACCGAAAGTGTGATAAGAGACCTTGGGACACAGGTGGACAGTAGTCCCTCCTTTGATAATCACATCACCACACTAGTCAGGAAATCCTTCTACATGGCACACCTCATCACAAAAGGTTTCTCATGCAGAAAAAAAGAGGTCATTGTTCCCCTCTACTCATCACTCATTAGTTCCATTAAAAAGTACAATGACCCTTTTGGTAAGTACCTCACAAGACATCTACGACAACTGGAAAGGCCACAGAAATACCTCACAAAGAGGATTACCGGCCTCAAACACATGCCCTACACAGACCGTCTCAAAAAACTCCAGCTTTACTCCGTCGCATATCGCCTACTCAGAGGTGATCTCTGCCTAACATACAAAGCTATGTCAAACCCAGAGCTGTTGGACATGCTTCACTTAAAGAAATCCCAATCCCTTTGAGCTACACGTACTAGGGACCTAAATCTCACCACCACAATAAACAGAACATGCCGGAGGGATAGATTCCTGTCCCACAGACTTCCCATACTCTGGAATAAACTATCTATCTATATCAAACAAAGCTCCTCATTAGCACTCCAAGAAAAATCTTGATGATTAGATGGGAAATAGGAAATTCACCCCGGGGATTATGTCTGTGTCTCTGCTCAACAGTGGCACAGGAAAATAAATTTCTTGGGTGGCAAAAGCCAGAGTATCTTTTTGGCTGGGCTTGTATAGGCCCCAGCGCTGATAGCCAAGTACCTACCTATTAATCTATGAACCTATGAACCTTTGAGCCTTGCCTAAAAAAGGTAATATGGGGACAGCAAGAGCCTTGGCCAGTATTCAGAAGCATAGGGGTGACAGGTGCAAACCATCTCTAGCGAAGCAATGAGGCTTGTCTATCATGTCATCACAGGCAGACAGAGACTGGATCCCCTTTGAATGACACCAGAAGCTCAGCCAATTGTTGAAGTTTATAATCTTTCTGTTATATTGCAGTATCATGTAGGTGAAGGTAAGATGCAACTCAAGGTCAGGGTCATACCAGCCTGGGCTACATGATCATAGAGCTACTATATATCTCTTGTCATGTTGTCCTGGGTGGTATGTCTCAGATCATTCACACTGACATGTACAAAAAACACGTCATATATGTACCTGTTCTGGAGTGATGTAAGTGCTTGTGTTATGTGGTGGATCATAGCACCTGACAGACAACTGACAGTAACCTTCCCCTTGTCCAGCCGAGTGAGTGGAACATCTGTGTGCCTGACTATGGAGTCACCTACTACTACTGTGTTGGGTATATTGTTTTGCCTTAGGGCCTGTTGTGAGGCACACTGCTTCGGTGTATTATGTGTTTTCTGGCATGTGCTTGGAGGTGCATGTTGCTTGCTTGTCTGCTTAGGAAGACATCCTCTCTTTTTCAGAATAATAATTGTATTCTTCGAGTATGGTAATGTGTATTTATGGGTGTGTTTTTCTGGTGCTTATATTGTAGGTCTATGTGAGACTGTTGGTGTTGTGGTTGTATGACCCTACTCCTCTTGACTGTATTGTCCAGTATTGGGTTGACAGAGCTTAGCCACCAGTTTGACCCTGTGTGTGCCAGCATGTGGTGCATCAACCCATATATGATGTGGTCATGGCCTATGCACACAATACACTCACAATACACCTAGTATGATAAGCCTGCTGAGGTTAGCAAATGTGAAAAAATCCTTTGGGCAAACTGTCAGCAAGTAACGTCTGTATTGCACCCTGTAACTCCATATTGCTTGCTGACGTACTTAGTTTGGATTAAGAACCCCGCACTTGCCAACTCTGTGTGTGTGTGTGTGTGTGTGTGTGTGTGTGTGTGTGTGTGTGTGTGTGTGTGTGTGTGTGTGTGTGTGTGTGTGTGTGTGTGTGTGTGTCTGTCTGTCTATCTGTCTCTTCCTGGGCAGAGAGCAACCTTTTTGGAAACTACTCACACCCCTTAAAAGTGGTATACTCATCTTTGTCAAGTCTGATGATGTCACCATCCTGCAAATATACCTGTGGAAAGGCGAGCTTCTAGTAATGTGTATAGCACATCGTGTAAATGCATACTGCTGTAGTATCCTAATGTAGTTAGGCAGGGGTTTGAATCCTGCATTTGCCAACTGTGTGTGTGTATCTTCCTGGCAAGGAGCAGCATTTTTGAAGACTACTCACACCCCTTAAAAGTGGTATACTAATCTTTGTCAAGTCTGATGATGTCAGGTGCAATCCCAGTAATGTGTATAGCAAGTCGTGTAAATGTGTACTGCCATAGTATCATAATGTAGCTAGGTAGGGGTTTGAACCCTGCATTTGCTGAGTGTGTGTGTCTCCCTAGGGAGGAGCAATCTTTTTGGAGGTTACTCACACCCCTTAAAAGTGATATACTCATCTTTGTCAAGTCTGATGATGTCACCATCCTACAAATATACCTGTGGAAAGGTGCAATCCCAGTAATGTGTATAGCGCGTCGTGTAAATGCATACTGCTGTAGTATCATAATGTAGTTAGGAAGACGTCTGAAGCTTGCACTTGCTCACTGTGTGTGTGAGAGTGTATGACACCATTGGTCAATGTGGATTGGATTTTGATTTTTCTAGTGTATGACATATCACAATGACAACTGTATGTGCATTACACATGTAAGGTAGCTGTGGGGCAAAGCTATACATATACATATGACCTCAATTATTTCATAGGTGGGTACTCTGCTTTCTCCATGAAAGCATCTGTTATCTTTGCCAGAGCATGCTGGTACTTTCCAGACCTTAGGTCACTTCTGTATGCTTGTGACAAGCTTAGACACTGCAGTGTTCCCTGGGCTACGTCTTCTGTTTCACATCCACTCATTACGGTTTCTAGTGAAGAGTGTGAGTGAGGGTTTATGCTTGAGGTATATTGAATCCTGTTCCAAAGCAAGCAAAGTCTGGCAAAGATGACTAATCAGTATAGGTGTGCAACAACCTCTGTGGATCTGCATGCAAACTCTTTATTGTTTACATGCTCCACAGAGGGATTTCCAAAACCCTTTGATAATGTGATTATCAAAGGAGAAATGTCTAAACACCTGGCTCTATGTATACATTAGTACCTGTTCCACATTTGGGGCGCTACTACCTATGTGGTACTCTGGGGATACTTTGTTTTCTAAAAGTGGATAACTATGCTTTCTTTGGCTTATAGCTTTACAGCATGAGTTTGACACCAGGTATCTGTCTCAATGATACCCTTTTGGAGGATGTGTGTGTCATTTGGAGAATAAAGTATAGCCCACAGTATGCATTTTCATCAAATGTGGGCAGACATATCCCTACTGTGTTTGCTTGTACCTATGAAAGCTATATGCCAAACAGGAGTGGTCCCAGGACTGAGTGCAGGTGAATACCACTTGTTACTGGCATAGAATTGTACATGGAGGCTGCAAATGTTACTGTGTGTCCTACATCAGTTGTCAATCCATCATCTAACAATTGTTTATGGTCAGTCTGTTCAAGTTATGTATAATACCAGAATGTGGGATGGGTATGAATTGCTGGTCAGCTATAGCTTGTCTGTGTAGATCCCCCCTCCCTCACCTATAGCCTTGTTAACTGGCTTGAAGTCTACTAGGTGTAGGAGCCATGATCTGGCCTTCAGAGAACCTAAGTGGGTATGGTGCAGTGTTTGCAGGTTCATAATGTCTCTGTTAATGAGTTCCATAATGCTGTGCTCCATAGCCTTCCAGATAACATTTGTCTGGCTTATAGGGTGAGAGTTTCCAGGATCTGTTGTAGTTCTACACTTAATCAATTTATGTTAACATTTGCACTGGGTGTGACCAGGGTGAACAGGATTAAGAATAAGTATATTAGTGGGCCAGCCCAGGTTTGAAAGTTAGTAGACCAAGCCAGATAGTCAGGATTATGTTGGTTTGTACATGTGCTGAGGAGGGATGCAGAGCATATTGTGAAATAGATGCTAAGGATGAAGCCGCCAGGTAACAGGAAAAGAGGAATGCCTAAGATTAGGTTTATGGCTGTGGTGAGAGAGGACATGCAGGTGGATGGTGTGACAGTGCAAGATGCAGAGGGCAGGAAGAAATGGAAACAGATGATCTACTGTGGTGGCCCCTAATGGGAGCATCCAAAAGGAGAAGAAGAAGAAGGCATTGTAGCTCAATCCTTGTGGACTGTGAATACCATTACCATGCGTCATTCCACAAGTATGTAACCTGTATAGAGGCTGCATCTAGACAGAGTGTTTAGGTGAGTGGTGACTTCATATGTCAGCTTGTGTATGAAACAGCCAGGGACACTGTCCAGTACCATTGCCACTGTGGTTTGGACTTTGGTAAAGAGATGTTTTAACTAGAGTGTCTGTGAATCATCAGGTTTTACATTCTTCAGGTCTGGAAATCTGGCCCTTGTGTAACAACAGGGTGGTGAAATCCACATTCAAACTGTCTGACAAGAAATTGGTAATGTCAGTCAGATAAGTGTACTTTTATGACCATTTACATTAACTGTGACCCGATCTGAGATTTCCCCTGTAGATTATAAACAACACTAAAGAAAGCTTTAGTGTTGTCTTTGGAATCCTTGCCATTTTGTATTTTGAAGCTTGCCTTGTATATTTAATGAGGGCTTGTATTTTCCCAATGATACTGACCAGAGAGGTTATCCCTTCTTGGTATGTAACTCTTTTTTGGTACAACTTCACACCTTCTATTATATATTTAGTTTATGGCAGGGGTCCATGAGACTAATGCACTTTTACTGTATAAGTGAGAATTTCTTGTGTTTGTGAAGCACGGTCCATGCAACCCTGTAGATGAACAGTGTGCATTACTAAAGGTTATGCAGCTGGGACAGTGTTAACCTTAGTAATGCAAACCAATGATAGATAGCAACAGCATCACCCACAGCACAGTGTCAACCCATGTCATACACACACATGCATACTCAAGTTCCAAAATGTGTGTAGTACAATGCATACTGGCCATCAATAGAAACTTTGGAGTGTTAACACTGTCCAATACAGGGCATGTCACCCTGCCCATGTGTCCAATATGCATGTACATGCAGACAGTGCACCTCCACCATGTTCACAAATGGACAGCTGCAAACGTGTGTTGTACACACCCCACACTTACTGTCCACTGTATAATGCATGCTGACACAACTACACACATCAGCCAAGTGGCACATGGGCAAACAAAACACAATTGGAATAAACACTGGTGAAAACAATACAACATTGCTAATTACAGCTTTAATGCATCATGCTTGCTCAGCTACACCTTCAAGGATATCATTACATTTTACTGCTGACAACATGCTACACATCCAACCATTGCTATACTTTATTAAGGTCACCCTGTGCATCAGCACCATGTTAGCCTGTTCCTGCATCAATGTTACAGATGACAGGAGGTGGCACAGGTTTCATCATATGCACAGGGTGCCAGAGGCCTACACTGAGCCATACAATCGACATGTGTATGTGAGTGTGTTTGTGTGTGTGTGTGTGTGTGTGTGTGTGTGTGTGTGTGTGTGTATGTGTGTGTGAGGGCCAAGAGTACCGTTATGGGCCAATGTTGATGTCATGTGTGCGGGTATGTGTTTGCCCTAGGTTTCTGGTTTATGTGTGTGTGTCTGCATGCACACAGTTCCACCATGTAGCTGCCATATACGGGGATTTGTGAGACAGCTACAGATTGTACCTGGCAGGCTTTACAGATCACTGTCTCTGGCCATGGATACGGAACCTGTGCTTAGCAGGGGTGCTACAGACAGTATCAGGTACTAATCCATATTGAGTACTATCCGAAGAGGTTGACAAATGTCCACTGGATCCAGGTCCCTGCTGGGACTGACCAGAGCCACGTGCATATGGTCTGCTAGGACGGTCTATGGACAGCCCTCTAACATTGCTGGGGCTGGTACTGGCACTATGGGAGCATCTGTGACTTGCTGGACGTCCACAGTGACCTCCAGCTGGTGATGTTGCTGGCATACGTCCACATCGATGTCTCAACTATCCCACACTGTCCTGACACATGGACATGACATTGTGGAGGACATCCAATGTCTCACCCCAACATCTATCAATGATCTCAGTGTAGTTACGTATGGCACCTGCTAGGTCATGGATACTGTCATTTACAGAGGTGTAATGAGCCCTCTGTGCCCTTAGACCCTGTCTGCTGTACCGCTCCATTCGTGTCTGTGCCTCCATGACAGCCTGGAACATGCGTGTGGTAGAAAGAGGTGTGGCACGTCTGCCAGCGGCATGATGACCAGCAGTGCTCTGAAGAGGGCCCCTGAGCATCTGCCTATGTGGTACCATTCCAGACATCTGGCTATGGCTGCTGTGTCCTGATACATGTGCCATAGATACCACACTGTCCTGGCCAGTGCCAACTGTACACTGTCCCTCAGCTAAGGGCAATGGTGATGATGGATGTACAGGCAGTATAACTGTGTGCATGGATGGGATGGAGACTTGTGTATAGTCAATTGGTGGCCCCAACAACAGACCCTGACAAACCTGCCTGTGCCTCAACACACCTATCCTCATGATCACTGTCTCAGTGACATCAGGTTCCCTGCTGTACTGAACCAGCCCCACCTCGGCACCTGTGAGAGGAAAACAGGAAACACACTTTAAGACCTGAACATGACTTCAGACCACATGCACACATGCACACATGCACACATGCGCACATGCACACATGCACACTTGCACACGTGCATATGCGCACATGAACACATGCACACATGCACACATGTGCACATGCACACATGCACACACACAAAACTACACTCCTCCCAAAAGCAGACACACACAACACCAGCAATCACAGAACATACACAATAGCAGGTGATGGTGGGGTACAGTATCACAAGCAAAACAGTCATATCACACATGTCAGCATGCAGGACATGTGTTACTTAACAGCATGCAGTGCAAGTGTAGTCAGTCCTTGTTACTAACAGTATACATGGCTTTAATGCATGTGCTCTGTTATTAGGTGATGGCCCTCCCCTTGGAACACAATGCATACATGGACACAACATTGCTGGGCAGGTTTTCATAACCCTGTGATGTACTGTGCACTATAACTCACAGGTGTACATACCATTGCTGGATGTGTATCTGTGTGTCAGATAGGTATCCAATGCTGATTACAGCCTCTGTGTCTTTAGAAAATAATTGTGGACACATTTTTAGAACATGCACGATGAGTATTCACACAACATCAATAGTGGTGCATGGATAATTGATGGAATACCATTCGGCCACATACCCAATATACGGTAATTATGGTGAGTGTAGATCATATTGTGGACATGCCACTCTCATCCATGACATGGCATGCTAAAACACAACTGCATATTTAAACACTACACATACCCAATATATGTCATATCACCTAGCCACTCAATAGCATCACAAGACATATATGTCTCAGTTGTGCAAACAGTGATTGGTATGCATACTGTTTAGAGGTGCATATCTGTGCACACACGCATCATTAGGGTGTGTAGCAATGACAGCTATGTGTAGTACTGTGGTTACAATAACTGGATGGGGTATAGTACCATAGGCCATCATCATGAAGCATCAGGTGGTCACTCAAGGCTACAAATGTTTCACAAACCAGCACTAATCATGCTGTGCTGGAACTGTACTACCTTGGCTAAAGTCACCATTTCACAACCAATTGTTACGTGAGTTTGTAAGGAGGCCAATAAGGAGCATTCCCTGACATGAATGTGTAGTGTGTTGCAGAGTGTTTAAATGCCCCAGGATAGGCCTCTACCCCTCACGTATATTATGTGTAATGTGTTGATGAGATTTTGGATACTGCAGTGTGTCTTTACAGAGGTTTGGGAATCCTTTATGTGTAGCATGTTAAAATGGTCTGTGTATGACATAGATGTGCATGTTATGTGCATGTTGAGTACTAACTGGGCCTATCCAATGGTCATTACAGTTTAGCCACATTTGTTTGAGATGGTCTGGGTATTGCATATGTTTGAGGCAGCTAATTACATTAGTGAGATGTGTGTGCTCTTACACCAAACATGCACAGCATGCATTATGGGTAGATGTGTTACATGTGTACATGGCCTACACCTTAACTATGACATGCACTTTTTATTTGCAATAATAAATGTAGAACACACTCACCAGCATCTGTCTGCTGCCTTGATGTCATCCCAGAGGTACCTACATAGAAATGAGACAGTTTGTCAGTGGCCACAACTGTGGCATTGCTACTGTGTGTTTGCAATCTTACAATGCAACAACAGTTTACATTCACAGGGCTACAGATTATGTTCCAAATGATCAGTATTGCACAACAACAGGCTCCATATCTTTGAATGACGCACTCCATATCCCACATATGCATGATCTACCAATACAGATAACAGTAGACTACAGATATGCCATGTTACCTGCATGCTCCATGTGTGCTTGCTGGGTGGCTCCAACCTCCATCATGGTGTATGTCTGCTGCTGTTGTTATTGGGCAGGTGCCACCAGGCTCATGAGCAGCTCCTCCACTCTGGTGAGGGGGGATGGATATTAACACCACCCCCTGTTGCAAGCTGCTGTCTACGCACATCAGCAGCACACTGACAGACATGTCTGAGAAGATCACTGCAGTACCTGCTCATATGTTCAGTTAGTCAAGCCTACCTCATTGACCCTGCGGACAACATCTTGCCACATTGCAGTACGCTCCTGCTGGTCCTGGCTGGTTCGTGAGAACATGAGACGGTAGTGCTGAATCATACTGCTAGTAATGATATCATCTTTAGCACTACTGTAACTCGGGTTCCTGTGGTGGGCCATGATCCCTGGAAGACATAAATACAAAAATATGTCTGAGCAAGTCATATGGCATATTTAACATTATACAGTACAGATATCACTGAACTGCCATATATAGCAACCTATAAGCTAACCGAGAGTGAAACACTGTAACTGCCACTTATCACTGCTCACCCCACAACTGCTTGAAAGTGCCTTGCTCACTCTCTATCTAATGAACCATGTTCTGCACAGCAACAAAATAAAATCACTATATAAGACTATACAAGAGTACCTGGCACACAGATATACATCAAGCTGATGTGTAAAGAAATATATCATCCATCACAATCAGTGTAAGGTCCAGTAAATGTATTACTATTATACCACACAACTTGTTAATGCCAAACCTGTGGCCAAAATATGTGCACAATTGGGAATATAGGTCACATACTGCTGTAGTACACTATGAATGTTGCTAGATACGCAGTTATATGTATTACCACACATATGTCAAAGGACATGTTACAGACATACCTACACACACATCAGACATAATTACAGGACACAAAGGTATGACAACCCAGATAAGCTTTCAGTGTGTACTATACAGTACTGTGTGTCACTACTTACACAACCTTAATCTTGAGAAATGTAATCTGTGATAAATACAGGGACCACACAAAACAGTGGATGCAAGCAATGTGGACATACACCATACTTTGCTGTACAGGCCCAGAGCTTCAGTTAGTACTACAGTACACACAGGATTTGCATTTAACATCAGAACCAATCAATAGTCATAGATGTAGTGCTTTAGCCTCCAATGACACACCCTAGTTAAAATCAAGGGAATTAATCACACTGTATGCAATAGCAATTGTTCTGCCTAACAACAGAATGCACAGCTTTTCCTAGGATCAAAGCAAGGACCCATAATACCATAACATAAACAGTTTCCCACTAATCTATCCCACAGATACATATCTTTGACGTATTCACAAACATATAGACTATCACAGTCAGTCAACAGTACAGAGAATCTATTGCAACAAGTAGATGTAGGTGGGTATGTGTATATATATATATATATATATATATATATATATATATATATATATATATATATATATATATAAATAAATATATATATATATATATATATATATATATATATATATATATGTATATATACATATACACATCCATTTGTCTACATATACATATATACATATATATGTAATCACATATACGTTTCACCTTTCATAGTGAGAATATCAGTTATACAAAGGATGTAAGGTGTACAGTAATGTAATAAAATCGCACAGTCTTGGGATAAATGCATTGAAGGTGTATACAGCCCAGGTAGCTTTAGCAGGCCTTACTGGCTTCAACATTGCAAACTGAACAAACCACCCACAGTGTTTAACCACCACATGTCATATACCAGCACTGTATGCTGTCTTGTTCGTCACACACTAAAACCTACATACAAATATGCGTATACTAACCTTCACCAACATATATATCTCCCCCCTTCACAAACAGTTGCAATATGTCCCCTGCTCTATGCACATATACAGATGTGAATATATATGACACATATATATTTCTCCATATGTGTGTGACATACACACACATGGTCCACACTGTTGTAAGTCTCTGGACCTCACAGCTGAAGTGTTGGACCTTGCTGCAACACAAACAGGTGTCACTTATGAACACAGACTAACATTAGGGGGGGTTATATATGGCAACAGATGCTAGATAGGCATACTAGACTGCTACAGCAGTTGCCAATGCTAAGCTACACTTTAATATGACTATCATGCATGTGTTGTTCTGTCACACCCATGTTTATATAATGTCAGCGCTAATCCCCCCAACAGCCATTGGCCACACTATTGTACAGAACACAGATAACATGGATCAGATCTTTGACATTTAATGCTGAGCTACACATTTCACAGGTATGTCCCCCTACCCACAGGTACACACAGTATTGTCCATAGCAGTAGTTAAGCAGAACATCTGTGCATAAAGAAGTACTGCTGCCACATATGAATGTTTCACATTATGTAGACTACTCTTCAATAACATCTACTACATGCCAGTAAATACATATGTGTCACATACCTTTCCTTTGTATAATTTGGTAATATTTATTTTTCCTTTTATTTCTTTCTCTGTCTCTCTCTCTCTCTGTCAGTCTCTGCAATAGAGTGATTGAATTTGTTGGCAGAGATTGCAGCCTGCTTTTGTAGGAATTTGCACATGAGCATGTGATGGCCTCTGCAACAATTAGTGGCCACCATTTGCTAATTGCATGCAGCCTGCTGTGTAGTAATTGCAGTAATCACTGTCATAGCAACCCAGTACTATAAATTGCTGACTCATGTAGGCATGGCCCTTTCAGCTTTCCAAGATGGAGATCATCCTTGTTTGGTGTGGACATCATTGCTTAAGACAGAAGGTTGGTATATATAGTTCTTATATCAGAAGCCAGGGGTGTAGCCAGAGATTTACATTTTGTAGTCAGACCTAATGTTGCTGCTTCCAGTACCCACTTGTCAGTGTAGAAATGTACTCACCCCTCAAAATGCTACCCCAAAATACATGGAAAGATGTATTTTCGTTTCAACTGTTGCAATTAACTGCCATACAAAGCTAGTTATATAGATGTATTCCTTTGGCACAAGAATTGTTTGTGATCTGCTATACTGGGAATATTTATTTACTCAGTTCTAAACAGTTTGTGCTTTTTTAATGTTGGCATTAGCATGAGCTGCTCAGAAAAACTGGACACGTTTCAGTACTGTGAGTATGCTTACCTACATCCTTGGTAGACCCTGCACACACAGGTATATTCTACATTTGGGTAGGGGTGCAGATGTACAGAGAACGTAAGTAGCATTGTGTGGATTTTATCTTGGTGGACTTACAGGGTTGCTGTGTACATGTTAGTTTATCAAGGCAAGTAGTCTGTTTGCGTAACTCCCAACTGTGGACCTGTCCACATGATAGCCAGAGAATAGCCTGTTATTTTTTGCCTGTGCACCACACAGGTCTTTTCAGCAATAGAGCAATGGCATTCTTACAGTTGGTTGCTACCAGTACATGGCTACATCCACTTGTATTTCAGTGTTGTATTCCTACATAAGGGTATGCTTCCAAAACTCCTTCCAAGGCTATTTGCACAGTGTGCAACAGCAGAAAGGCTGATATGCCTCTGTGTTTCTGCCTCTGTCAGACCTCTCAACCAATCAGGTACATATTTGAACAGAATCAGGGAAAAGTCAAGAAAAAGTCAGGGACAATCAGGGACACCTTTAAAATATTAGTTCCATTAAGTTGAAACATTGAGAGAATCAGAGCATATGAATTAATACACCTTTTCTGAAGTAAACTAAGTGTCTAACTCTTAATTATTGTCATTATTCATTAAGTGTAATTCACCACCTTTCTGCCCAAAGTCAGTAGTTGTAGGAGGGATTCAGAGGGACAGAGCTAAAATTTGTGTCAAAATCAGGAACATCCCTGAAAATTAGGGACAGTTGAGAGGTATGGCCTCTGCCCTAAACAGATATGCCAGTGTTTGTCCTGCTGTGATACTGTGTGGGGTTGTAAAGTGATGGTGTAACATTATTTCCTGCCAGAATGGCTGCTTCTCTTATCATAGTAATGTAATGTAATCCCACAACAACTGTTGGTCAACATCCACAGAACAAGTTGTGTGGTATGATATTCCTAATTTTCCTTTACGTTCACTCATTCTGATGCATGATATAATTATTTAAGCACCAACTTGATGTATATCTACTGTGGCTTAGTGGTACTTCATGCTGTGTAGTGTGCAGAAGGTCCGGGGTTCAAGACTTACAGAGGTGTTTTATTTTGCTCCTGAGCAGAACAATGACCCTCACATACAGAGTGACTAAGGCACTTTTAAGCAGTTGTAAGTGGGTTTGCATGGGTTTGTGCAATGCTGCACATTTCATAGCCAAGCGCAAACAAGCACAAACTTGCGCAGACCCGCTAACTACTGCTTAATAGTGCTTACTCTCGCTCACCCCCGTGCTAATTTCTTTGAAAGAAAATAAAAATGGGGAGATAGGAAAGTGGTGAAAAAGGGGCACAAAGAGGGAAAGACAATATGGAAAATAGCTCGGGATGTGCAGGACGGGTGTAGGGAAGGTCCATAGTTGCCCATTTCTTCAACAGCAACAGCTGTGCATATGCAATACATTTGGAGGTAAATATGAAACTTTCAACTCCTGAGAGAGGGGTGAGGACAACAAAGTATGTTGTAATGCCAATTAAATAACATTTCATGTGTCCAATGGACATGTGTGCAAAATGGTCAGCTATGTATGGGGCGTAATTTTTTTTGGGAGCAGATTGCCCTTTTTTTTTCAGGTGAGAGTGGAATGTAGGGTAGGGGAAGTAGCTATATTTGGGGAGGTAGCTTGGGGAGGTAAACAGACAAGACAAACAAGATGCATACAGGGGTGGTATATGACACATTTGATGGGTGAACACCTTTGATGGGGAGGGATGTTTGGAAATCACAAGCCCATGAGCCCCCAGATGGAAACAGTGGGACTGAGGTCCCCACCCATGGACAGTCACCACTGCACCTTCATGGCCCAAAGGGTGGCTGCGCTGGAGGCTGTGTAGGAGGGGCAGGCTGACCCAGGAGTTGCACCATTTGGGCCTCAAGCTGGCATAGAGGTTCTGCAACAGAACATTCAATCTCTCTACGCATCACAGCCCGGACTGTTCTAATGGTGATATGTGCCCCTCTGCCCATGCTTGCATGGGGGGCTGAGACCTATCCTCTGCAGCGCTTCCACCTGAAGGTGGCACAGGACCAACGGAGAAGGAGGTCCCAGGCTGGGCACCAGATCTGCTGGTGCCAGGTGCCATGGCTGAGGTGGGACAGGTGGGTCCGCTGGGACCGGCCTTCTGATACGAACTATGTTTTGGAGAGTTTAATAAAGATATGGGTTAGTATCAGTCAACAGCATTCCCAATTAGTTATAACAGCATGCAGAAGTATTCCCATTAAACCAACACACCAGATTTTCAACAGTTGAAAAGCAAGCATAACACATGCATATATAGAACAATAGTGGACATTACAACAGCATGCTGGTTGAATTGATGGCAACATACCACCAATATTGTGGTATTTTAACAGGGCACATGCATAGACATAAATTCAAATATTTATAAAGCAATAGGACATATGTCCCAACAAATGTTTTGAGATTTGACATACCGATCGAGGTGTGGAATTGCATTTTTTGTGCACATACAGTAGGGTGGGAAAAGATAGCTCAATTAACAACTTAAAACTTCACTACCTTCTTATTAACTGCAGTTATATGTCCCTTACATGTATTATTACACTACCCAATGTTCTTATATTGTGTAATTGGATTTTGCTAGATCATTATATACATGAGCTGTATCTTACATACAAACTGTCCAAGATGCAGATGTTACTGCAACATATTTTGAGAGTTGCTCACACACACTACCACTAAGATTGTACACTGACAGATCTACTTTCATATAATTATCTAGATATGTTCAGGAGAAAGTATCAGTTATATATTAACAGCTCCCGACATTTCTGGCAGCACACTGACATTTCTGGGGAACACAATACCAAGCTACTCACGTGCCAGATTAACCTGTACATGGTGGCCATGAACCAACAGTTGAGGGCTGTACATATGCATACAAGCTACTGGCACTCCCTTCATCCATGTTATATGGGCCTACCCAAGTGTGGGTTGACACTGCTTAATACAACACTACTATTTGTAGAAAGCAACAGTACAACAACATATCAAAGAAAATGACACAGATGCACTCCATGAATCATACATTTATTAAAGGATTATTACACCTTTATTTATTGGGTTAAATGACTTTTTGAAGGCTCTCTCATTTATTTTATATAACTGTACATGCAGAATAATTACTAACCTGCCTCATGACGCAGCCTTTGCAGCCTATCTTCATGGGCTTTCTGGTTCATAGCCTGGTCACCTGCAGCTGTGAAGTAAATGCAGTGATATTGAGACATACATATCCATAGTATATTTATTTATTTATTTATGTATTTATTTACATTTGTTGACCGGGAGTATCCGACTGGACATAGATCCATTTTCAGCAGAGGCCTGGGGAGAAAAGCTCCACAGTTAAAATAAACAGACAGTAGTTACATTGGATTACATAGAGATTAACAATTTAACATAGCAATTACTTACAACATATTTACAGATGAAGAACATAGTACATCAGTAGATAGCTAGAATCTTTATCTGTGAATTAGATAACAGACATTAACAAATGTTACAATAAGAAGTTCCTGCTGTATAATAAGTACTAGGCTTATGAGCATCTGAGCTTGCTATAATCAAGGTAGTTAGTGGAGTGGAAAGAAAGGTAGTGTTTGGATGGGGTGGGTGATATTAGAGTGGGAGTTGCAAGGGCATAGTATAGACAAGCATAGCAATTCTTAACTACTTAATACAATGGCTACTTACTCAGTAATGGGGCATTATACATCGCATGGGATTCCTGGATCCACTGGTCCAGTTGATCCTCCCTACGTCACTTCAGGTAAGAATAATGGTGCATGACCTGCTCACCGGTCCAAGGAACACCAGTGGCACTGGTGAGATCATGGGCAAGACTGTTCCAGGCCTCCATTTTATATTGGGTACCCTGGTACTGGCCCTGCAGGAGTCTTTCCCCATGATTGTGGACAAGGAGCCAAACCATCATTTTGGACTCTTGGATGCCCCTGCATTGCACTCTAAATCGAGTGCCTTCACCAACACCAGCCATGCTAACTGCAGAAGGAAGCTACAACCAGTTATAGCAAGTATTCCCGTCTGTGGAGCTTAAATATGCCTAATTTCCTGCACTTATTTGCGACTGACCAGTTTTGGAAAAACTCAGCTCTAGGCACGCCTACTTAGCTGATGTTGGCAATGTTTAAAATTCCTTTGATAGATATGTGTCTGTTGAAAGTGCATGGTTGTGAAATGCTGTCATGGCTAAGTGGTTAAGTACTGTGACTATAGTGCACAGTATCCTGAGTTCGAGCCCTGTCACTGCTTTTTTATTTTCCTGCTGAGCAGACCTGACTGGTTAAGGAACAGTAAAGCAGGTGTGAGCGTGTTTACCCGACTTTGCTCAACTTTGCCCGACTTTGCTTGACTTTGCCCAACGTTGCTCGATGTTGCCCGACATTGTGCTAGATAGCGCGGTGCACAGCTATGCGCAAATACGTTGTGGTTGCGCTGGTTAGCGCGGTGCACAGCTACATGCAATTGTATTTAAATATGCTCAATAATGGTAAAATGTGCTTAGCAGTGCTTTATATTGCTTAAAATAGGGTACTCATGCCTCAGAAAGAATAACCATTTCACCTTTATATATATATATATATATATATATATATATATATATATATATATATATAATTCGTTCACTACTACATTTAACATTTCAATGCTTTTTACAAAACTTATACATAAAAAAATGTCAGGAAATATTTTTGTATACAGATTTCCCACAGAAAATGGAACGTGCAGTAGTGTGACTCGAAACGGGAATGCCTCCTCTTTGTGCAAAGGCTCTAACCACTACACTATTGCTATTTTGCTTAATTTGCATACATTTTTCTTATTATCCTCTTCTGGTATCTAAGCTGCTAACTGTAGCTAAGCAATGGGTAAACCCGCACAAACCCATGCAAATACGGGCAGCTGTATCAGAAGAAAAAAAAAATTCTTTTTATTTTTAATTTTGTAAGTTGTTTAACATATGCAGGAGTGTAGTGTTACACTATACACATGTGAGCGGACTCACTCATGTAACTCGAAATTGCGGCGTTTCTTCATTGCAGGGGCATGGATTTTTGGACTGCTCAGCAGTCTGACACACCCCCTACACTCATCCACGCTCCATGTAAGCTTTAGAGTTGAGGCAGCGCACCCTCATTAATATGCATGGCGTGCTGCCATCATACTCTTACACTGGTCTAATCTAGTCTTACACAGAAGATTAGTAAATCTGGGGGAATGTTTAATCATTACATTTGCATAGCATACTTTTCTTTTTCTATGTCATCAATTTTTATTTTTCACAAAAATATTTTTTCTTGGTAACATTTTATTTCTTCATTTATACTTTATTTTTCTCTTTAACTCGGTTTTACCTCATCCCAAAATCTACCCTACTTATATTTGTACAGTTTTACCATTAATCTTTCATCTTTTTTCATTTATCCACTTTAGCACTTTGTACAAATGTATTGAAGCAGGGTATACCACAGGGTTAATTAACCCTAAAACCTCCTTCCTCATTATTTATATACAAAACTCCTCTTTCTACCAGGTTTAATCTAGAACCTAATGTAAATGAAAAAAATATATATGAAATAATTCCTTTTCAAACACTGTTGGCAACATCAGTACACTTACTAAGTATGCTATTTTTCCCATCAGTACTGAATTTCTCAAACAGGTGTTTTTTTCTGAATGAAAATGTATAAGTTCTTGAGCAAAGACATTTGTTTCATTTCTTCTGTTTTTTTTTTCCATTGAATTCTACTTACATCTTTATTCCCAAATTTTATACCTAACACAGAAATTTCATTCATTGTAAAATATACACCCCACCCTTTATTACATTTCTTAAACCTTTACTTTCCACTTTATTTAAAGTCATACATATTATCTGTAGACACTCATTTTTTGCAAGTTATTTCTTTCAGCCAAATTTTGTTTTTCACAATTATTATAATGTCATCTGCATATGTTATCAGAACTGGAATTCTTAACCCTTCAGGTGTCATACACTCCCAACTCCTTCATTTTATAATTTATTTCACATATTACATTCATAACTAATGCAAAGAGTATACACCTCATTGGTCTTACATTGTTCTTCATATATATCTCTTGGCTTAAGCAACCATTTACAAGTAGTTTTACTTTATTATTATTATACAGTGACATATATGCCTTCCTTACTTTCTCACTCATATTATATTATATTATTTCATTATTACCCATACAATTTCATGTCCAATTGTATCAAATGCCCTATTAAGGTCTCCTATCATGATTTTTGCTTCTTCTTTCCTGTTCGTAATATCATCCACAATTTCTCTATCATTAATAATTCTTGACAACCCTTAATCTTTATACTATATATGCTATCTTCCATATCTTCCATTGTAGTTTCAAATAATTTTTGAATTGTTTTCATAAAGAGCATACAATCATTATTGTTCAGTATTATTGCTCTCCGTTTTTTTTTAATTTTCTTCTCTCTTCCTTCTTCTATATGAATTTAACTATTCCACTGTATAATTCTTTGTAGATAAAACCTTAAGTTAACAATTCCTTCAAAATCTTACAAAATTTTTTTGTCAATCACTTAAAATGTTATACAGTTCATACCCTATTCCATCTGGGCCTGCAGCCAAACCTATGTTTACATGTCCTAATATTTCATCTAGCACATTTAAAGAAATCTCCTTTTCCAATTGTTCATTCTCTTTTTCTGCTAACTTTTTACTTTCTCATTTTTTTCACTACTTTCTTTTTTCTTTAAACATTCTTTGTACATATTGTACTACACTATTCATAACCCAGCCACTGGGGATGCACAAGCCAGTGCATTTCTTTGTGCCGGTCCCAAGCCCGGATAAATGGGGATGATTGCATCAGGAAGGGCATCTGGCGTAAAACCTCTGCCAAATTACTGATGCGGAGAACATTTCATATTTACATACTGGATCGGTCGAGACCCGGGTTAACAACGACCGCCACCAGTACTGTTAGCCAACAGGGTGCTGGTGGAAATTGGGCTACTGTTGGCTGAAGGAGAAGAGGAGGGCGAAGGCATGCCTGAAGGCAGGAAGAGAGGAGGAAGGTTAGGAGTGTAGCAGTGAGGGTAGGAACTTTGAATGTTGGCAGTATGACTGGTATAGGGAGAGAGCTAGCTGATATGATGGAGAGAAGGAAGGTTGATGTATTGTGCATGCAAGAGACCAGATGGAAGGGAAGTAAGGCCAAGTGTATAGGAGGCGGGTTCAAATTGTTCTATCATGGTGTGGATGGGAGAAGAAATGGGGTTGGGGTTATCCTAATGGAGCAGTATGCCAAGAGTGTTTTGGAGGTGAAGAGAGTGTCTGATAGAGTGATGTTTATGAAGCTTGAAATTGATGGTGTAATGATGAATGTTGTTAGTGCATATGCTCCACAAGTTGGGTGTGCGATGGATGAGAAAGAAAAATTTTGGAGTGAGTTGGTTGAAGTGGTGGTGAGTGTACCCAAGGCTGAGAGACTAGTGATTGGAGCGGACTTCAATGGGCATGTTGGTGAAGTGAACAGAGGGGATGAGGAAGTGATGGGTAGGTATGGTGTTAAGGAGAGGAATGCAGAAGGTCAGATGATTGTGGATTTTGCGAAAAGGATGGACATGGCTGTGGTGAATATGTATTTTAAGAAGAGGGAGGAGCATAGGGTGACGTACAAGACTGGAGGAAGATGCACACAGGTGGATTATATCCTATGTAGGAGGGCCAATCTGAAGGAGATTGGAGACTGTAAAGTGGTGACTGGGGAAAGTGTAGTTAAGCAGCATAGAATGGTGGTCTGTAGGATGACGTTGGTGATCAAGAAGAGGAGGAGGAGTGTGAAAGCAGTGCCAAGGATTAAATGGTGGAAGTTAAAAAATGGTGATTGTGAGGTGGAGTTCAGGGAAGAGTTAAGACAGGTACTGGGAGGCAATGAAGAGTTACCAAATAGCTGGGTAACTACAGCAGAGCTAGTAAGGGAGACTGCTAGGAAGGTGCTTGGTGTGACATCTGGACAGAGGAAGCAGGACAAGGAGACATGGTGGTGGAATGAGGAAGTACAGGAGAGTATACAGAGGAAGAGGCTGGTGAAGAAGAAGTGGGATTGTCAAAGTGATGAAGAAAGTAGACATGAGTATAAGGAGATGAGGCGCTTGGCAAAGAGAGAGGTGGAAAAGGCTAAGAATAAGGCATATGGAGAGTTGTATGAGAGATTGGACACTAAAGAGGGAGAAAAGGACCTGTACCGATTGGCTAGACAGAGGGACAGAGCTGGGAAAGATGTGCAGCAAGTAAGGGTGATAAAGGACAGTGAGGGAAACGTACTCACAAGTCAGGAAAGTGTGTTGAGTAGATGGAAAGAGTACTTTGAAGGGCTGATGAATGAAGAGAATGAGAGAGAGAGAAGGTTGGATGATGTGGGGATAGTGAATCAGGAAGTGAAGCAGATTAGCAAGGAGGAAGCAAGGACAGCTATGAAGAGGATGAAGAATAGAAAGGCTGTTGGCCCAGATGACATACCAGTGGAAGCATGGAGGTGCTTAGGAGAAATGGCAGTGGAATTTTTAACCAGATTGTTTAATGAAATTTTGGAAAGTCAGAGGATGCCTGAGGAGTGGAGAAAAAGTGTTTTGGTACCTATCTTTAAGAATAAGGGTGATCTGCAGAGCTGCAGTAACTACAGAGGGATAAAATTGATCAGTCACAGCTTGAAGTTATGGGAAAGAGTAGTGGAAGCTAGGTTAAGAAGCAAGGTGATGATTAGTGATCAGCAGCATGGTTTCATGCCAGGAAAGTGCAGTACAGATGCAATATTTGCTCTGAGAGTGTTGCTGGAGAAATACAGGGAAGGTCAGAAGGAGTTGCATTGTGTCTTTGTGGACTTAGAGAAAGCATATAACAGGGTGCCTAGAGAGGAGTTGTGGTATTGTATGAGGAAGTCGGGAGTGGCAGAGAAGTATGTAAGAGTTGTACAGGATATGTACAAGGGTAGTGTGACATTGGTGAGGACTGCAGTGGGAGTGACAGATACATTTAAGGTGGAGGTGGGATTACATCAAGGATCAGCTCTGAGCCCTTTCTTATTTGCAGTGGTGATGGACAGGTTGACAGATGAGATTAGACAGGAGGCCCCATGGACTATGATGTTTGCAGATGACATTGTGATATGTAGTGAGAGTAGGGACCAGGTTGAGGAGACCCTGGAGAGGTGGAGATATGCTTTAGAGAGGAGAGGAATGAAGGTCAGCAGGGCTAAAACAGAATATATCTGTGTAAATGAGAGGGAGGGTAGAGGAATGGTGAGGATGCAGGGAGTAGAGTTGATAAAGGTGAATGAGTTTAAGTACTTGGGATCAACAGTTCAGAGTAATGGTGAGTGTGGAAGAGAGGTGAAGAAGAGAGTACAGGCAGGGTGGAATGGGTAGAGAGGAGTATCAGGAGTGATTTGTGACAGACGGGTACCAGTAAGAGTGAAAGGGAAGGTCTACAAGATGGTAGTGAGATCAGCTATGTTATATGGGTTGGAGACAGTAGCATTGATGAAAAGGCAGGAGTCAGAGCTGGATGTGGCAGAGTTAAAGATGTTAAGATTTGCACTGGGTGTGACTAGGATGGACAGGATTAGGAATCGGTATATTAGAGGGTCAGTTCAGGTTGGACAGTTTGGAGACAAAGCAAGAGAGGCGAGATTGCGTTGGTTTGTACATGTGCTGAGGAGGGATGCTGGGTATATTGGGAAAAGGATGCTAAGGATGGAGCTGCCAGGTAAGAGGAAAAGAGGAAGGCCTAAGATAAGGTTTATGGACTTGGTGAGAGAGGACATGCAGGCGGTTGGTGTGAAAGCACATGATGCAGAGGACAGGAAGAAATGGAAACAGATGATCCGCTGTGGTGACCCCTAACGAGAACAGCCGAAAGAAGATGATGATGATGTACTACACTATTCATAATCTCTTCCTTGGTTTTTTCTAGTTCTCCTTTTACATTTTTAGTTCTTTTATTCTTTTATTACACTACCACCTTCCTTTACTACCTGATTCTTCTTCTCTTTTTATTTGTAAAAATATCTTTGTTTATATAACAATTCTTGTATTTTTTCTTGATTTCTTTCATGTAATTCTTTTCTTTGTCAAAGTCTTCCACTGCATTGCTATTTGTTTTTATATTTTTCTTTCTCTGCTTTTCTCACATCATATTACCACTGTAAAGACATTTTTATATTTTCCTTAAATATCATTCACCATTCAGAACAATTTTTATACAATGTTCTCATGGTAATATAATCTTCCCATAACCATACTGTTTATCTCTTTCCTTCTTCATTCCATGCTTTCTCATTGATACGTTTTATTCCTTTTCCTATTTTTATATATATTCCTTGTTTTTCTTTATCTCTAGCCATATTGCAAGATGATCAGAAAATCCTGTTTCAACTACCTCCCCTTCTCCTAAAACGGAACCTTCTGATACTATACAATAATCTATTTCAGTTCTATATACCTCTTTTGTAAGTTCATGATTTTTTTGTCCTAAAGTTTTAATCACATCTTATAACTTCTAACATTTTCTTATATTATTTCCTTTCTTTTTATGCTTGCTTCATAAATCCCAAATAAAGTCTCATGTTATTATAAAATTCATGTTTATCAACACATAGTCTAAATCAGATGAAATAAGCTTTTCCTCTCTTTACAATTAGTATGAGCATATAATGTTATAATTCTACATACTAGTTCTTTCAATTTTAAATCTAAAATGGTTAATCTTCCCATTTTGCTAAACTGTATTTCTACAGAAACATGGCTATTTCAGAACATCTCTCATTTCCCAAATTCCAGATTATCTTTCCTCCCCAAATTTTCTCTTTCTGTAATCTTTCTTCATGTGTTAAAAGTCCTGTATCTTCTAACATAATTGCATCTACATTACATATATCACACCACTCCAAAATTCCTATTTTTTTTACTATATCCTTAATACTATTCACATTTACAGGACGCACGCTAACATTTTCATTTTTCCCTTTTTCATAGATTCATGGTTTCATAAGTTCATAGTTAATTACAAGGCTAGCTTTCTTAATAGGCCATTCGAAGCCTAAACAATTTCCTTAGCAAAGATGAGGTTCTAACACTGTACCATTTGTTGGTGAGTCAACAACCTTAACCTTTATACCAAGCCCCAGTCTTTGGCTGTATATATCCTTTTATATGTTTTCTTTCTTTTTTTTTCTCTTTTGCACCCTTTCCTTTAAAGTTTCTTTTCCTGTCATTTACCCTTTTACCAAATGAGTTCTTTTTCCCCTTTTACTACATTATAGTTTATGTCTTCTTCATCACTTATTTCAAAACCTTCTTCTATGTCCTTTTTATTATTTTTTTTATCTATGGGAAGTTGGCCTAATGGTTAAGGTGTTTGCCTTACAAATACAAAGAGCAGAGTTTGAGTCTCACAAGGGATAATTGGCTAGCCCTGCAAGGGCAGCTAGCTTAGTACTAAACTATGAACCTACTTCTAAAATGTCTTCTCTTTGTTCATATTCATCTCTTTCTTTTCCTTTTTCCTTACTAGCATTTTCATTTTTGTAATCTATCCATAAATAACAATTAAATTCACATTTTTTGCTTCATGTCCCATTTCCATAGAAATATTCCATTTTCTTCTATCACAGTTACTTATCAAATGTCCTTCTTTTCCACACCAAAAAAACAAAAACAAAAAAAACAAATCAAAAACATGTTTTGGGTTGTCCCCCAGTATTTTGCAATACTTCTATTCTTTTCCACATTTATCAAGCTTGGTATATGTATATATTTTTTCTCTTTGTATTTTAACACAATATTACAACCCCAGCCATGAGTCCATAAACTCCTTTTGTCATAAACCTTTGCGGCATTCAGTACTTCATTGCATACAGCTTTCAAATGTCCTTTCAAAGTATCTCTTTCCACCTCTGTTTGAAATTGTACATGAATCTTCTATTTTGTTTCCTGTTAAATGCTTTTATGACATACAGATTCCATGGGTTACTGTCCTTCTTTTTCATATTATCCATTAAATTTTCCATTGAAAAAACAGTCTGAAATATAATGTCACAAAAGGTCTCCCTGTTAGTAAGAATGAATGCTCTTACCACATGTGCTTTTATATCCAAAGGAGCCATTGAATTGTTCCACATTTCATGCCTGTCCATTTCTTTTGTCTTCTTCACTTTGAATCCTTACCACGTAATTCTGATTTTCATTTTCTTCTGCCTTCTTTTCAGCTACTCCACTCTGCCTTCTTTTACTTTCTCTGAATATGGTTTCATTTGCATATCACCTCTATTCTTCAGGATTGGCTTTGCATCCTCCTTTTCTAGGATTGGCTAGACAGAGGGACAGAGCTGGGAAAGATGTGCAGCAAGTAAGGGTGATAAAGGACAGTGAGGGAAACGTACTCACAAGTCAGGAAAGTGTGTTGAGTAGATGGAAAGAGTACTTTGAAGGGCTGATGAATGAAGAGAATGAGAGAGAGAGAAGGTTGGATGATGTGGGGATAGTGAATCAGGAAGTGAAGCAGATTAGCAAGGAGGAAGCAAGGACAGCTATGAAGAGGATGAAGAATAGAAAGGCTGTTGGCCCAGATGACATACCAGTGGAAGCATGGAGGTGCTTAGGAGAAATGGCAGTGGAATTTTTAACCAGATTGTTTAATGAAATTTTGGAAAGTCAGAGGATGCCTGAGGAGTGGAGAAAAAGTGTTTTGGTACCTATCTTTAAGAATAAGGGTGATCTGCAGAGCTGCAGTAACTACAGAGGGATAAAATTGATCAGTCACAGCTTGAAGTTATGGGAAAGAGTAGTGGAAGCTAGGTTAAGAAGCAAGGTGATGATTAGTGATCAGCAGCATGGTTTCATGCCAGGAAAGTGCAGTACAGATGCAATATTTGCTCTGAGAGTGTTGCTGGAGAAATACAGGGAAGGTCAGAAGGAGTTGCATTGTGTCTTTGTGGACTTAGAGAAAGCATATAACAGGGTGCCTAGAGAGGAGTTGTGGTATTGTATGAGGAAGTCGGGAGTGGCAGAGAAGTATGTAAGAGTTGTACAGGATATGTACAAGGGTAGTGTGACATTGGTGAGGACTGCAGTGGGAGTGACAGATACATTTAAGGTGGAGGTGGGATTACATCAAGGATCAGCTCTGAGCCCTTTCTTATTTGCAGTGGTGATGGACAGGTTGACAGATGAGATTAGACAGGAGGCCCCATGGACTATGATGTTTGCAGATGACATTGTGATATGTAGTGAGAGTAGGGACCAGGTTGAGGAGACCCTGGAGAGGTGGAGATATGCTTTAGAGAGGAGAGGAATGAAGGTCAGCAGGGCTAAAACAGAATATATCTGTGTAAATGAGAGGGAGGGTAGAGGAATGGTGAGGATGCAGGAGTAGAGTTGATAAAGGTGAATGAGTTTAAGTACTTGGGATCAACAGTTCAGAGTAATGGTGAGTGTGGAAGAGAGGTGAAGAAGAGAGTACAGGCAGGGTGGAATGGGTAGAGAGGAGTATCAGGAGTGATTTGTGACAGACGGGTACCAGTAAGAGTGAAAGGGAAGGTCTACAAGATGGTAGTGAGATCAGCTATGTTATATGGGTTGGAGACAGTAGCATTGATGAAAAGGCAGGAGTCAGAGCTGGATGTGGCAGAGTTAAAGATGTTAAGATTTGCACTGGGTGTGACTAGGATGGACAGGATTAGGAATCGGTATATTAGAGGGTCAGTTCAGGTTGGACAGTTTGGAGACAAAGCAAGAGAGGCGAGATTGCGTTGGTTTGTACATGTGCTGAGGAGGGATGCTGGGTATATTGGGAAAAGGATGCTAAGGATGGAGCTGCCAGGTAAGAGGAAAAGAGGAAGGCCTAAGATAAGGTTTATGGACTTGGTGAGAGAGGACATGCAGGCGGTTGGTGTGAAAGCACATGATGCAGAGGACAGGAAGAAATGGAAACAGATGATCCGCTGTGGTGACCCCTAACGAGAACAGCCGAAAGAAGATGATGATGATGTACTACACTATTCATAATCTCTTCCTTGGTTTTTTCTAGTTCTCCTTTTACATTTTTAGTTCTTTTATTCTTTTATTACACTACCACCTTCCTTTACTACCTGATTCTTCTTCTCTTTTTATTTGTAAAAATATCTTTGTTTATATAACAATTCTTGTATTTTTTCTTGATTTCTTTCATGTAATTCTTTTTCTTTGTCAAAGTCTTCCACTGCATTGCTATTTGTTTTTATATTTTTCTTTCTCTGCTTTTCTCACATCATATTACCACTGTAAAGACATTTTTATATTTTCCTTAAATATCATTCACCATTCAGAACAATTTTTATACAATGTTCTCATGGTAATATAATCTTCCCATAACCATACTGTTTATCTCTTTCCTTCTTCATTCCATGCTTTCTCATTGATACGTTTTATTCCTTTTCCTATTTTTATATATATTCCTTGTTTTTCTTTATCTCTAGCCATATTGCAAGATGATCAGAAAATCCTGTTTCAACTACCTCCCCTTCTCCTAAAACGGAACCTTCTGATACTATACAATAATCTATTTCAGTTCTATATACCTCTTTTGTAAGTTCATGATTTTTTGTCCTAAAGTTTTAATCACATCTTATAACTTCTAACATTTTCTTATATTATTTCCTTTCTTTTTATGCTTGCTTCATAAATCCCAAATAAAGTCTCATGTTATTATAAAATTCATGTTTATCAACACATAGTCTAAATCAGATGAAATAAGCTTTTCCTCTCTTTACAATTAGTATGAGCATATAATGTTATAATTCTACATACTAGTTCTTTCAATTTTAAATCTAAAATGGTTAATCTTCCCATTTTGCTAAACTGTATTTCTACAGAAACATGGCTATTTCAGAACATCTCTCATTTCCCAAATTCCAGATTATCTTTCCTCCCCAAATTTTCTCTTTCTGTAATCTTTCTTCATGTGTTAAAAGTCCTGTATCTTCTAACATAATTGCATCTACATTACATATATCACACCACTCCAAAATTCCTATTTTTTTTACTATATCCTTAATACTATTCACATTTACAGGACGCACGCTAACATTTTCATTTTTCCCTTTTTCATAGATTCATGGTTTCATAAGTTCATAGTTAATTACAAGGCTAGCTTTCTTAATAGGCCATTCGAAGCCTAAACAATTTCCTTAGCAAAGATGAGGTTCTAACACTGTACCATTTGTTGGTGAGTCAACAACCTTAACCTTTATACCAAGCCCCAGTCTTTGGCTGTATATATCCTTTTTTATATGTTTTCTTTCTTTTTTTTTCTCTTTTGCACCCTTTCCTTTAAAGTTTCTTTTCCTGTCATTTACCCTTTTACCAAATGAGTTCTTTTTCCCCTTTTACTACATTATAGTTTATGTCTTCTTCATCACTTATTTCAAAACCTTCTTCTATGTCCTTTTTATTATTTTTTTTATCTATGGGAAGTTGGCCTAATGGTTAAGGTGTTTGCCTTACAAATACAAAGAGCAGAGTTTGAGTCTCACAAGGGATAATTGGCTAGCCCTGCAAGGGCAGCTAGCTTAGTACTAAACTATGAACCTACTTCTAAAATGTCTTCTCTTTGTTCATATTCATCTCTTTCTTTTCCTTTTTCCTTACTAGCATTTTCATTTTTGTAATCTATCCATAAATAACAATTAAATTCACATTTTTTGCTTCATGTCCCATTTCCATAGAAATATTCCATTTTCTTCTATCACAGTTACTTATCAAATGTCCTTCTTTTCCACACCAAAAAAACAAAAACAAAAAAAACAAATCAAAAACATGTTTTGGGTTGTCCCCCAGTATTTTGCAATACTTCTATTCTTTTCCACATTTATCAAGCTTGGTATATGTATATATTTTTTCTCTTTGTATTTTAACACAATATTACAACCCCAGCCATGAGTCCATAAACTCCTTTTGTCATAAACCTTTGCGGCATTCAGTACTTCATTGCATACAGCTTTCAAATGTCCTTTCAAAGTATCTCTTTCCACCTCTGTTTGAAATTGTACATGAATCTTCTATTTTGTTTCCCTGTTAAATGCTTTTATGACATACAGATTCCATGGGTTACTGTCCTTCTTTTTCATATTATCCATTAAATTTTCCATTGAAAAAACAGTCTGAAATATAATGTCACAAAAGGTCTCCCTGTTAGTAAGAATGAATGCTCTTACCACATGTGCTTTTATATCCAAAGGAGCCATTGAATTGTTCCACATTTCATGCCTGTCCATTTCTTTTGTCTTCTTCACTTTGAATCCTTACCACGTAATTCTGATTTTCATTTTCTTCTGCCTTCTTTTCAGCTACTCCACTCTGCCTTCTTTTACTTTCTCTGAATATGGTTTCATTTGCATATCACCTCTATTCTTCAGGATTGGCTTTGCATCCTCCTTTTGTATTTTCTCTTTAGTGTCACCCCAGGAAATATCTCCTTCATTTTCTGGGTCATTCTGCACCACCATTTCTTTATGTAAATCTTCCAGCAACCCTTCCAACTGGAGGGTTGTAATTTTACAGCCATCATTTGCTGACTCATTTCCATCAAACAGGTTTCTTTGAAATATTTCCTCGGAATCCTACACATGTTCTCTGTTCTCGGTATCTGCTGTTGCCTTCCTTCATTTCTTTCACCAATCCATTGTGTCCTTGTCTCTCCAGCTGCCATTTTTCTCAGGGCTGCCTCTGTGCCTGGAATAGAAATTAGGAATGCTCCTCCATAATGGCTCACACTCACAACAATGAAGAGTAGAGGAAGCTCACTGATACATTGGCCAAATTTCTCCACTAGTACAAATGCCACCTTAGGTCTCCCTGAAAAGAGACTACTAGCCTAGTAGGACTAACCCAGTCAACAAAGAATAAATAAATATAATTCTCTTTGAATACAGTCAGTGCTGAAAAACAGGCAAAAGACAAAAAACAAAGCTAAACGCATCCATGAATATTAATAAGAGGACACTTCTGTTCAAGAATGCATACCTATGTATGAGAAATTGCCAGGTATTCAGACGTCATGTAGAACTCTGGTTACTTCTACCTAATATTTTTTTTGAGATCCGGGTGGGACTTCTTCAGGTCACTGTAATTATAGTAGCATTGCTCATCAGAATAGGCGATGCCTGAGGAGTTACTCACCACCCTGGCAAGCAGTGACAACCATGTATCTTGCCCAGGTGATGGACATGCAATTTCTCTAGCAAGTGGTCAGGGTGGTACTAATGTAGGCAGTGGAGAAAGATTTTTGTCTCCCTCCTACACCACACAGGATCCCTTCCAAATTCTGTCCTTAAAAAGGTCATGACCACTTGACAGGTTGAAGCCAGAATGACCATGGTAGAAGACTTCTGTCAATGCATGCATTAAAATTACTTGCTTAAAATTATTAGTTACTACCAGAAAGGAAATCCTGTATTGTCTTTTGGTGTGCTGAAGAGATTAACTGTTTATGCTAAGTGAAACAGGTAAATGTTTTGGGAGGAAAAAACATGCACTTACTTGCAGGATATGTCCTTGCACATCAACAAGATTTAGTTGTACATATTTTCCTGGAGAATATCATAAGCCTAAAATAAATCAGCATGGTTGTGAAGGATGTCTCAGCTATGGCTCCATACAGTGCCTGACCGATTTGTTACATATTCACTTTTTTTTTGCTTCCAGACTATGGGCCTGATTCAGTAAAGCTTACATTAAGTATATACAATATGTAGTCAATAAAATTCTTATCAGATTTTTTTGTGCTTTCTAGTCATGCAGAAAGATTACACTAAGTGTACATGTAGTCTACACTTTGTGATAGCATTTATGAATTCTTGTCAATATTTAAAGCTGCAAGAATATCAGTAGTAAAACTAAAATTAGGAGAAAGAAGGTGTGAGTTATGTCTGTGTTGTCTGTTCACTACGAATGGTGTACACTTAGTGTAGGCTTTATTTAATTTGCCCCGTTTCATCCTTTAAATCTTACAAATTTCAAAGAATATGTTTTATTTCTTATTTTTGTATTCATGACCCAGTAACATTTGATTCAGTGGTTTTGACTAGCATCCTGATTATGTTGACAATGTGCTACAGCTCCTTCTGCAGTACATTTTACTGCAATGATTCAGAAGTGTATTCAGATATGATACTGCATTGTAACTTGTGTCAAGGTCACATGACTCTAGTATTCATGACTCAAACAAACTGTGTGTGGAACGTTTCTGTTTTCCAGTGGTGAGCATATATGGAATCCGGGCTTTGCCACATACCTGGCTGACAGTGGGTCAGGTTGAAAGGTCTGTGCCACTTTTTCAGGTGTTTTACTCTGGTAGACTTTTTTGAAGTTTAGGGGTATGCATTCTTAAACAATATTTACAATGTCTTGCTCAAAACGTGGGAAAAACAAGATATATGGGGGTTAAAGGCAAAATCATGTAGAGATTTTAATATTTTCTAATTCATTTAAAAACATTTATAAAACGACAGGTTTTACATCAAAATGTATTTTCTGAAAAATAGGAATTATGAAACTGTAATCCTGTTATTTACCTGTAAAGCAAAAATGTTGTGAGGATTAGGCCAAACAAATGGGGCAGAATCAGGCATGGTCAGCAAAATCAGGAACAATTGACAGGTATGATATTGCCTGCTCAATATTTCCTATTTTGTCTTCTGTACACTCCTGTTTAGAGGTACCCACAAAAGAGATACCATGGCAGTAGTTTATAAGCATTTTAGGTTTTAGCCCATTTTCTAAGGCTTCCTCAGTGAAGGAGTGGTCATTTTCCCTTGGCAAGTAATTCAGCAGGTTCCATAATATGGAAAAATAGCACTCCAGATTATTTTCTGGTTGGGCTTTATGGACCTAGATAATTTATTCATTCAGGATGGCTACTAATTCTGTTTTATAACCTGTGTATCAACAGGCAAAAGTTCCTTCAGTATGGTAACTTCTGTTCATGGTGCACAACCTTTCTCCCTTTGCCTGACACCTGGGCTCCCATTCTGAGCTGATTTCTCCAAATCATTTCACCAGAGGTATTCCTTCTGCACTTCTTTTTTTTACTGAAATATATTTTTTATTTTAAACAAATAACATAATAAATTCTTGTTTACATTGTATATAACAGATTATTAACCATATACAATATTTACATTTAATCTGATGCAAGTCAACTAAGATGGGAACACGCTTAAAATACAGACAATAAATTATAGTATAAAGTATTTAAATTAACTGGAAGAGTCAGATTCCAGTTGCAAAGTGTCTAACAAAGATAAAACTTTCCTCCATGGATTATTGACTTATGGCTTAGGATAAGTTCTTAGTTGTTTGATTTTAATCTCTATTACTGCTATTTTCTTCATTAAACATAGGAAGTCCTCCATAGTAGGCGCTCTTTTGGAAGTCCACTTTCTAGTTATGCATTTTCTAGCTATTGTCAGTATGGTCCATATTGTGTCTTGCGGCATTTCCCGGTTAGGAGTCGCCATAGCGGAACTCCGGTCTGCTAATGATTGGCAGTAGATTTTTACCTGCCGAGTTGCCAGCCCTGATGCACAACCTTCAATGAAGGTACGCCCATTCGCACATGTCTCCACACAGAAGACGCTCTAGCTGAGAATCGAACAGGACAACGTCTTACTGTGAGGCAACAACGCTACCGCAGCACCACCACCGCAGCATTGCCGGTATGGTCCATAACAAATACAAATCTTTTTTGTTCATTTGAGGACTTTCATTTACATTCAATAATATTAAAACTTTAGTCAGAACAAATTAATCTGTATTCCAATATTTTTTTAATGTCAATACAGTTAAAAAAGACCAGTTTACATTAAATTAACTTGGAGAGCTCCAACATAGTACATTACTAGAAACATTAATTTTTGAAATTTTGTCAGGAGTTAGAAAGGATCTCTGCAGAGTGGTAGTGCTGCGGTAGCATTGTCGCCTCACAGTAAGACGTTGTCCTGTTCGATTCTCAGCTAGACCGTCTTCTGCGTGGAGACATGCGTGAATGGACGTACCTTCGTTGAAGGTTGTGCGTCAGAGCTGGCAACTCGGCATGTAAAAATCTACTGCCAATCATTAGCTGATCGGATTTCCGCTGTGGCGACCCCTAACCGGGAAAAGCCGAAAGAAGAGAGAGACTCTCCAATATTGTGATTAAGATGTTAACTTGACTGAAAGTAAGATACTTGTCTTATTTTCTAAACATAAAGATAGTCATAGACCGTTGGTTAAAAATTGCCAATATGTTGTTTTAGGAACTGTTTATAAACTATAATTACCTTATACAAGTATGAACGTTCATTCTTTATATAAGCATTATTGTATATAATTCCAAACATCCAATTTATGAATTTTGGAATGCTCTTAAAAGATGAGTTATTTGTTATTCTGCATAGATCTTTAGAGTATGTTAAAACATTCTGTAGTAATAACCAATCATGAGAATTCAATCCATGAGATGACGATAGATATTGTGCATCCAAGACTTTTTGATTTTTTTGTACAGTGCTGCCAACATATTAAATTTTTTTTGTTCCCAGGAAATAAAGATCTCTATGCATTCTATCAGTGAAGTTTTTTTGTGATACTAAATGAAGTTAAATAAATAAACAAAAGCTTTGTGTCCATATTCGTATTAATAAATTTCCTAAATACATCAAAGAAATGATTAATTAAATTTAACTTGGAGGGTTCTATTGTATTATATTGTAGGTTTATGCTCAAGAAATACCATAATTTATTATCTTTATAACTAAAGGATTTTTGATAAGGTGTTTTCATTCATTATTATACCTGACTGCATCAGTTTCCAATTAGATGAGTAACTAGGATTTATCCAGTTTATCAAGGTCTTAAGTATGAAAGCCTTTATGTAAGATTCTATATCTGGAAAATGTAGCCCCCCTTACTCTCATTGTCAAATGTGATGTGAGAATGCAATTCTATTTCTTTTAAGATAACAAAGGAATCTTAGTAAGACTGAAGTTATTTCTTTGAAAAAGCACTTCTCAGGTATTAATAGAACAGCCTGGGCTACATGCAACATTTTGAGGAGTAACACCATTTTTATCAGTTGCAATCTGTCTTCAAATGTTATAAACATATTATTCCACTTATTCACCAGTGCTTTGATTGTATCAATAATTCTGTTATAATTAATTTTTAATATTTCTTTTAAATTTTCACACAAGACAATCCCCAAATAATTTAAAGTGGAGACTTGATTGCCAATGATATGGTTCCCAGACACTTGTACTTCCTTTTTTTGTTTAATAACAGAAATTTTGATTTAGATTTATTAAAATGGAGACCAGAGATTTTCCATTGCTAAATCATTTTCATCTATCACTTCTTTTTAATTGGGTAAGGTTAGAGGGATGTCATCAGCAAACAACATTTTAGAGCTATATTGATCATATATATATATATATATATATATATATATATATATATATATATACTTTTTATCTTCAGGTTCTTGTGCATTAGTATAGTTAATATCTCTATGGCTAGTGGGCTAGTGCAAATAAAATAGGTGACATGGGGCAACTTGTTTAGTGCCTTTGGTTATTTGTATTGCTTCGGAAGTAAATGGACCTATTTTAACATAAGTTAAGTTGTTTTCATAAACATTCTTCAAAAGTGTGATAAAGAAAGAAGGAAAGTCAATCAACTTTAGAATTTTAATTAAGTCCAATTTAAAGAATCAAAAGCTTTTTCTATGTCCAAACCTATTATCAAAGCTTCTTGATTTTCTCTATTTAAATAATCAATAAGTGTTAGTATTCATTTAATATTGTCATGCATATGGATATTGTATATGAAGCCAGTTTGATCATTGTTAACTATTTTGAACAATGAAATTTTCATTCTATTAACTAAAATTGACATGAATATTTTGTAGTCATTATTCAATAAAGATATTGATCTATAAGAATTACAGCAACTAGGATCTTTACTTTCCTTTAAAATAGGAGTGATTAAGGAGTATCTCCATTAGGGTGGGATTATTGCTTGAGATTGGACTTCAAGTAATGTTTTATGTAGAAGGGAAGTTGTGGATCTAGGAAAAAATTTATATAATTCTATAATTAAATTCATTCTATTAACTAAAATTGACATGAATATTTTGTAGTCATTATTCAATAAAGATATTGATCTATAAGAATTACAGCAACTAGGATCTTTACTTTCATTTAAAATAGGAGTGATTAAGGAGTATCTCCATTAGGGTGGGATTATTGCTTGAGATTGGACTTCAAGTAATGTTTTATGTAGAAGGGAAGTTGTGGATCTAGGAAAAAAAATTATATAATTCTATAATTAAACCATCTATCCCTGGAGCCTTACCTGGTTTACTTCCTTTAATGATATCTGTAATTTATTTTTGTGTGATTGTTTTTTGTAGTTCTACCTTTAAACCTTTTTCTTTTTTTTTTTTTTTTGGAACAGCGATTTTTTTTCCCTTGGAGCTTTTGAGATTGTAAGCTTTCACTTACGTAGGTTCGATTATTCATAGTTCACCTTTTTAAGCGTTTGATGATATATTATAGACCCTCTGATATTACCTTTCTTTTGCCTTCATGTAGGATAATTTTTTGCAATATTTTATTCATTTAAAGTTGAATATGGATTCCTAAAATGAGTATGCAATTAACAATTTGCTAATCTTGTACAGTGTACTAAATGCTATGCATATTTAAAGGTAACAGCTGTTAACACTGGTGATCTGTGTTCCTTGTGTCAAAAGTTGGATGATTTACTTACCATTGTTAGAAGTAAATCTAGACTTGATGAAGATTGCACTTGTGAAATTGGCATGGCTTGGAGAACTGTTGTTTCATATATTAATGACTGGACTAATAAACTAAATAATGTTAGGCATAGAACAAATAGAACAGATTTAGGAAATAATACATCTATTTACTACAAAGAACATTCAACCGCTATGAAACAAGATGATTCCCCTGAGAACAATGGAATTTTGCATGCAAGTATTCAGCAATCTGAGGATCCGGTTTGTTTAGAAGAAAACAAAAAAAGGAAGAAAGGAAGAAGTTCACAACAAATAACAAAGAAGAAAAGAAACTGATTAATGACTGTAAAAGAAAGAGAATACATAGTAAAAAGGACACTGCTTTGTTGTGTAACATACTAGTGACAGGGAATCATGATATTTGTCTATCTGAAATCCTTCAGTCTACAGAAAAAGATCCTTTCTAATGGAGAAGGTAGAAAAAAGAGGCAAGGGGCAGGTGGAAAGGAAGAAATCAAAACTGAACATGGAAGGATTGAAGAACATTACTGTAATAAAAAAGAAGAGAAAGACAGATGCTGACTACATGGCTCAAGCTGTGGATTTACATTGCCAGCTGATTGAGAATTTAATACATAGTGAAAACAGTGGTATTAATAAAACTAATAGTGATGATCTATCCTTCATAACAATTGATAGAGCAGAAAGCACTGTATTAGAAGCTGAAGATTCTTCAGAGATGGTCAGCAAAGATATTCTTGTAATTGGAGATTCAATTATTAGAGGAACTGATACTTATATTTGCAGTGATGATAATGAACATTAAGTAGTATTATGCTTGCCAGGAGCAACAAGAGAAGATGTGAAACGCCTTGGAACTCCTTAATGTAAGGAAGTATGGATCAGTTTTTATTCATGTTGGTACAAATGATGTCACCCGCAAGGATTCTCTGACTGTTAGTAGGGAACTGACAGCCCTCTTTGATAGTATAGCTTGCACTGGTGTTAGGAAGTATTTTTCACAAATAACCTATAGAAAGGATAATCAGGTGACTGCGAATGAAAAGATTTTTTGGATAAACACCTACATGGAAAAAATGTCCCGTTTTAAGAAATGGAAATGTGTAGAGCATCCAAGCCTTGTTTTGGGCACACGTGTTCAGACAAGATGGTGTGTATTTGTCAATTTTAGGGAAGAGAATTTTTGCAGCAGATATTATGGAATATTTGACAAATACTAGGCAAGATTTTTGCCAGGTCAAAAATTTAGCAGCTCACACATAGTAACATCTTATGTTTCTTTGATGGTTGCTAATGCTAGGAGCATTAGTAATAAAATATTTTTATTGGAAAATCTGCTACAGTCACACAAGATTGATGTTGTTATAGTTTGTAAAACATGGTTAAAGGACAATGACTGGAAACCAATTCTGTCAGGATATAAATGTTTCACTGTAACAGATATTCTAACAAAAAATCAGGTGGAGGTGTTATGAAAAGGATTAAAGATAGCTATGAGACCTGTGATTATTACGTGTTCAAAGATAACACCAATACTATAGACTGTGTAACTGTTACAATAAAGACAACCCTGGAACGTGTAACAATTGTTGGAGTGTATAGACCACCAAAGTCAAGTGCAGATGACCTAGAAGAATTTATACATTTCTTACATGAAACACAGGAGGGAAGAATAATATTAGCTGGGGACTTAAATTTACCAAAAACATACTGGAATAATATTGATTCAACAATGTTAGTAAGGAAATTATTCACAGAGTATATTCAGGAACAACAATTGCTTCAGATTGTAAAAAAACTACCAGAGGTCAGAACAAACTAGATATTGTTTGTGTTCTCAAAGAAGTTACTGTAACTTCAAGTCAAGTTTTACCAGCATTGATGTGCAGTGATCATGGGGTTTTTAACTCATTAACCCCAACTACTATATCCTAGTGCCTCTGTGCTTACATCTGAGCGTGCTATGAGACATGTGGAATTTTATGATGTTACCCCCAAGTGCCTTCCACAGGCATGACATACTTTCTGGTCCTATTTCAGCCCCATGTCGTGAAAACTAAGTTGAAAAAGTAACTGAACTTTGCCAGTCACCTTCTCAACTTAGCTTTTACATTGCAGCAACTGTATGTTTACATTTAATATTTATGAGTAAATTGGCTTTTTTTACACTAAGCCAATTCTGCTAGATTTCTTGAAGCAAGTGGGGGCAGCCAATTAGGTTAGCGAAATCCAAGCCACCACTTGCATAACACCTCCACCCCCCCCCAGACCTGTTGACATTGTTATTTTTAGATTAAATACAGGAGTCCAGCAGCTAATATTCCCCTTTTGTGCCTAGCAGTTGAAGAATTTAGTTGTGTTGCTGCTGGATCTCTCCATTTCCTATACCGATTTGCTCTTAGAAGAGGTCCATCAAGCAGTGAACTATTCCAGCCGACCCGCCGGTTTCACAAGTGTTTTATCTGCAGGTGAGGTTTTTTTTTTAGCAGGCAATGATTTTTAACTTCAAAGTATGAGATGGATAAGGTACAGAAGAGAATGTAGGGTGCATGCGTGTGAATGCAGAACTGACTGCGTGTGTGTATGAGGAAGGTACTGTTCTACATCCCAAGTAAGTTTTTTCTTTCTTGATTTCCTCTTAAATCTAACGTAGCAAGGAGGGCAGTGTCGTAAAACAAAGCTGGAGATTGCCACACTTTATGTGCAACAACTGAGAAGCTGGCAATTGATCTGAAACATATTTTTTAATCAGCAATGTATTTATAAAACACAAGTTAGAGTCATTGTATATGCTGCAGTATTTTGTTCTAAGTCATTCATAAACCCTTCAATGAACTACTCATAATAAGATTCTAGCCCTTTAAGCCACCAGAATCTAGACATGTTAATCATTTCCTGAAAGACAGTAGTTGTGTCTAACATAGCCGTGTGAGCAGGATATAATCTACCACTGCCTGAAAGGCATGCCTTTATCCCACTAGAATAAAGCTGCCTCATACAAAACAGTCTATAATACATTTGTCACCAAATCCAACTTTTCACCAAACTAATCTATCTATGGTCATAACAAATACAGAACGCAGCACCCATTTTGAAATTATTTGTGTAACTTCCGATCCAAATGCATGAGAAAATGAAGTTATACATCAGAAAACACAATATTTATGTCTTTACATAAAAAGTTTGTACATTTTAACATTTTTGGTACCTAGAGAGTTAACTTGCATGTAATTGGCGGTCAGTTACCAGCCAAGCTCTTATGTACCAAGACCAGGAAGGTCCCTCTTTAGACTTTTGTGCCAACTGCTCTTGTGTTGGTGGATGCATCATGGGGGGGCATACCCAGCCACCATGGATCTTATGATCCACGTGGAACGCAGTTTGGAACTTGGAGACTCTTCAGCTCAGTCACATAGTGCTGCTGTCCTAGGTAAGCATGGCCTCGGGGGTGCCACTGTGATGAAATGTTTCCCTCTGGGAAAGGACACATGCAAAATGACAAAGTCTGGGTCAGTCTTGGTCTGTTCACATGTTGTCTTGGTGTAGCTCTCCACTCAGTCTCCCTCCCTTCAGCTGTAGTAAATGTATGTAGGTCAGGGCAAGAGGGTTTACATTAGCTCCCCCCTTTCACTCCTTATGGCTATTGCCAATAAGACACATGTAATTGGAAAAGGCAGAGGTAAGGCAGAGTGCTGGCGTTGCATGCAGTCGGGAGTCATTGCTGCTACCAGCAGTCTGAGTGGGTAGCCAGCACCGGTATGGGACACTTCAGATGCCCATAAGCTGAAGCCCCATGCCTGCCCTTGGCATATTAGTGGAGTGGCGGTCCTTACCCTGCTTTTTCATTTACATGTGCCCTTTCTGTGCCCCCTTGTCAGTCATTGTGTGTATTTGGTGTATTCATGGGTGGTAGGTATGTACCTCTGCAGCATCATCACCACTTAAGTACCTAACAAAAAAGTACACTGCCCCTGTGGATAGGAGTGAAGATTTGGATGGGATAACCAGGTAATGCATATGATATACATACATACATATGTAGTCTTCCAATACATCTGTCAAACATCAGTAGTAATGTGTTTGCATTTTCTTTCCCGTGCAGTTTCATCCACTTTCTGACACTGACATGGCTTCATGAGCAGGATAATGACAAGTGAAAGTGTGGTTATGTGGCCATTCCTACATTTACTGGGCTGCTGGATTGCAAGAAGAGGTATGCATTGGAGCGGAGATGTTCACCTGTTCAGAAGGGATGCATTCACCTAACTGAAAAGGTCATTGCGTTGTTCTTGACTGACCTCAACAATGGTGTGAAGAGAGCTATGCAGGATTGGTAACATGCAGCTTGTGAGAAGAATGGAAAACACCCATGACCCACTAGGACCAGTATGTTAAGTAAAACTCTGTTATGAAATGTGTTGTGTAAAATATGTTTTTCTGAGTTTGGCAAATAACTGTGGTAAGGAGCTAGTGAAGATGTTGAGAAAGAACAAGTGTTTCAGGAGAGTGCTACCACGTACAATCTGATATGTCAGTAACCATCCTGCAATACTTCTTTTTTTATTCTGATTTTATCAGGCATGTCTAGAGTTTAGATGACAGGAAGGGCTTAGTAATACAGAACTTGATCCCTTAGGTCCATTGCTGAATGGACACATGTAAAAAGGAAAGGCATAGGTAAGGCAGACTGCTGACATTGAAGGAGGTCGTGAGACTGTAGTGGTATTAGCCGTCTGAGTGGGTAGCCAGTACAGCTATCAGACAGATCAGATGACCTTGCCTGCCACTGAAGTCCCATGCCTGTCCTGGGTTCATTAGTGGAGTGGCGGTCCTTACCTTGCTTTTTCTCTTTACATGTACCCATTCAGCAGTATGTTGGCTACACCAATAATGTGTATATTTACAATGATATCTGTCTACATGGTAAAACAACTGGGTCTGAATGCTGTACACATGTACAGATATAATTTTTTTTAGAATTCAGGTTATGGAAATTATGATTTTTTTCATATTTTGGTAAATAACTTTGCAAAAGAGCATCTGAATGTGCTAAGTAATATCTCATTTTGAAGACAGTATTGATAGTTCCAACATAGTAAAAGAACTGTGCCTCTATGTTGTATGCATGTACAGATATCAAAGTTTGTTTCGGATTTAGGTTATGGAAATAATTATTTTTTTCATATTTTGGTAAATAACTGTGCAGGGGAGCATCTGAATCTGCTAAGTAATACCTCATTTTGAAAACAGTATTCATAGCTCCAACATGGTAAAAGAACTTTGCCTGTATATTGTCCACATGTACCAATATCAAAGTTTGTTTCGGACTTAGGTTATGGAAATTATGATTTTTTTCATATTTTTGGTAAATAACTTTGCAAGGGAAGTGGTCAGTGTGCCAAGTAATACCTCATTTTGAAGATAGTGTTACTCCTTACAACATGGTAAAAGAACTGTGTCTGTGCACTGTACACATGTACAGATATCACAGTTTGTTTAGTCTTGTAGGATTACGAAAATTATATATTTCCAATACTTCTCATTATTATGCCCATATCTTTGCAAGAGAGCATGGCAATGACGGAAATGATGCATCATTTTGAAGCTGACATTGAGACACACAACTTCTATACTGATATATTGACTCTGTCTGTTACAGGTTCATAGGTTCATAGGTAAGTACTAAGCTATCTACCCAAGGGCATTTATAAGCCTAAAAATAAAAAAAATGGAAAACAATTACCCAAACAATTCAACCAACACAAATCCAAACGAAGCAATTGTAAAAGAAGGGCTCGACTCCTTTATAACACACAGCACTGTTTATTCCACAAAGGCTCCTAAATCACCAAACACATTAACGCTGTTCACAAATAGCCTGCGTTTTCCTTTCAAATGACTTCCTCAGATGAAAAACAGAATGCATACTTGGAACACACCCAACAATATATATCCTCTAACACAATTAACTAATAATTAATTAATAAAACAATTAAATATTTATTTAAATTCATCAACTTTAAAATATGCATTAAATAATCCATAACTACTAAAAAATGATACTTCCAAAAAAATACATATAACTAGTATAAATAGAAAGCATAAAACACCTTTCTTAAGAACTCCATCCATACAACATTCATTTTAATAACAATTTAAAATACTTTTAAAAATACGGTTTAAAAATGCATTAATAAACTTTTTGAGGCCAATAGCACCATCTAGTGTTGAGAAGAGGTTGTGCTCAACAGGACAAACACAATAAACACTCCATTAATTTTAAACAGTTCCAGCAGGCAAGATGAAAATAAATGTTTTTTCAAACAATAAACTAAAAATTTAAAGAGCTAAGGTTTTGTTGCTTTCAGCTTTAGAACCGGAGCAAGGGAAACTGTGTCATTCAAACCTGGAAACTTATTAGCTTCCAATTATAATTGCCACAATAATTCTTTATATTCTATAGAGGTTTCCCATGGACTACCCCTTACATCTTTTTGCATCACTTCTAAAACAAAAAAGCTGAACGTTGCTTCTTGACAACTTTTTTTGTGTCTATACAATGCATTATTAGTGCATTTAGTCCTAATCTCGTAATTGTGCTCATATATTGTATTTTTCAACTTTCTTTCCGATTTACCCACATGAAATGCATCACAGTGGTCACACAACCCTAAATATACTATCCCACTGGTGTCACAATTCACAAAATATCTACTCTGGATCAACCTATCCCTACTGACAATAAGGATAGTCTCCTTTGTACAAATATATGGGCACTGGAAACATCGTACACATTTGAAAGTTCCTATTTTCCCATCTCTGTACATGTTCACCTCATTTTTGCCCTCCAAAATAGTCTTTAAACTTTTCCCCCTTCAGTAGGTACATTTAAAAGGCATTTCAAAAATGCCTTCAAGATCCGAGATTTCACCAAACCTATTCCATTCATCTTCTAAAATTTTTCTTATTTTAACTGCATCACCGTTAAAATCCACTACAAAATTGCTTTCTCCTTCTTGTTTATCTACTTTTGATTTTACCCCATTCAAACCTCCTTTATCTCCCAAAATGGGTTTAAATTTGTCCTGTCTTGCTGCCCTAACCTCCTTCTCTATCGTCTCCACAAGGTTAGCGGGGTAACCTCTATCCCTAAACATTTCACGCAACTTTCTACACTCGTCATCAAAATCACTCTGTCTTGATGTCATACGACTTCCCCTTACATACTGTCCCTTAACAATACCTTTCTTCTGACGGTAAGGGTGAGCACTATTGAAAGCTAAATAAGAATTCGAGAAGGTTTCCTTTCTATAAATTTTTGAAAAGAAACCTTCTTCACCCTTTCCAATGGCAATGTCCAAATAATTTAAAATATTCTTATCACTTTTATACGTAAAATCCAAAAAATTAGTAGACTCTGAAATGTACTTAAAGAACTCAGAAAACTCCTCCTCTGATCCTACCCATAAGAAGCCATCCAAAAACCACTTATAAAACTTCCAACATTGTGTATATTTAGAATTGATAATATATCTTTCTTCCCAGGCAGACAAAATAATATTAGCATATGTGGGGGCACATCTCGCCCCCATAGCTACACCCTGAATTTGCTTAAAATCTCTCCTTCATAATGAATATAATTGTTACTTAGTACTAATTCCATTAACGTTAAAATAAGATAATAATCATTATTACTAAATTTACCATATTTTAATAAAGCTTCTTCAAACCATTTCATACCTTCTTCATATGGTATTGATGAAAATAGGTCCACGATATCAATGGTAATAAAAATAATATTCTCATCATAGACTTCTTGTGTTAAGTTCCGCAACAAATCCCAAGAATCTTTAACCACTCCTTGCCCTTCCAAAGCTAAGCCCTTTAATTTAACATCCAACCACTTGGCCAAGGGTGCAGTTACTGAGCCCTCTGAGGCTACTATGGGTCTCATTGGGGGATTTTCAACACTCTTATGCACCTTTGGCACTCCAAAAATGGTAGGCACTTTTGTTTTTTCTACATGAAGATACTTAAAAGTTTGTAAATCAATTGAGCCTACCAACAATAAATCATTTAAAACTAAATATATTTTCTATTTCCTATATTAATTTCATTAATCGAGGCTCTAACATATCTGTCTGAATTCTCCAGAATATCCATCATTTTCGCTTCATATATAATATGATTAACCTTATGGAGATGATAGAGAAGGAGGTTAGGGCAGACAGGACAAATTTAAACCCATTTTGGGAGATAAAGGAGGTTTGAATGGGGTAAAATCAAAAGTAGATAAACAAGAAGGAGAAAGCAATTTTGTAGTGGATTTTAACGGTGATGCAGTTAAAATAAGAAAAATTTTAGAAGATGAATGGAATAGGTTTGGTGAAATCTCGGATCTTGAAGGCATTTTTGAAATGCCTTTTAAATGTACCTACCGAAGGGGGAACAGTTTAAAGACTATTTTGGAGGGCAAAAATGAGGTGAACATGTACAGAGATGGGAAAGTAGGAACTTTCAAATGTGGACGATGTTCACAGTGCCCATATATTTGTACAAAGGAGACTATCCTTATTGTCAGTAGGGATAGGTTGATCCAGAGTAGATATTTTGTGAATTGTGACAACAGTGGGATAGTATATTTAGGGTTGTGTGACCACTGTGATGCATTTTATGTGGGTAAATTAGAAAGGAAGTTGAAAAATAGAATATATGAGCACAATTACGAGATTAGGACTAAATGCACTAATAATGCATTGTATAGATACAAAAAAAGTTGTCAGGAAGCAAAGTTCAGCTTTTTTGTTTTAGACGTGGTGCAAAAAGATGTAAGGGGTGGTCCATGGGAAACCTCTATAGAATATAAAGAATTATTGTGGCAATTATCATTGGAAGCTAATAAGTTTCCAGGTTTGAATGACACAGTTTCCCTTGTTCCGGTTCTAAAGCTGAGAGCAGCAAAACTTTAGCTCTTTAAATTTTTAGTTTATTGTTTGAAAAAACATTTGTTTTCATCTTGCCTGATGGAACTGTTTAAAATTAATGGAGTGTTTACTGTGTTTGTCCTGTTGAGCACAACCTCTTCTCAACACTAGATGGTGCTATTGGCCTCAAAAAGTTTATTAATGCATTTTTAAAACGTATTTTTAAAAGTATTTTAAATTGTTATTAAAATGAATGTTGTATGGATGGAGTTCTTAAGAAAGGTGTTTTATGTTTTCTATTTATACTAGTTATATGTATTTTTTTGGAAGTATCATTTTTTAGTAGTTATGGATTATTTAATGCATATTTTAAAGTTGATGAATTTAAATAAATATTTAATTGTTTTATTAATTAATTATTAGTTAATTGTGTTAGAGGATATATATTGTTGGGTGTGTTCCAAGTATGCATTCTGTTTTTCATCTGAGGAAGTCATTTGAAAGGAAAACGCAGGCTATTTGTGAACAGCGTTAATGTGTTTGGTGATTTAGGAACCTTTGTGTAATAAACAGTGCTGTGTGTTATAAAGGAGTCGAGCCCTTCTTTTACAATTGCTCCATTTATAAGCCTAGCCAGAATGTGCTGGCTTTCGCCACCCCCTTAGATTAGTTCCCTGTGCCTCTGTCCAGCAGAGCCATTAGTTCCTTGCGCCACTGTCCGGAAGAACCACTGCAGTGATCCCCGGGGTAAATTTTCTGTTTCCCATCCACCCATCAAGGTTTTTCTTGAAGAGTGTTAGTGAGGGGCTCTGCCTGATGTATATTGGAATCCTGTTCCAAAGTATGGGGAGTCTCTAGGACAGGAATCTATCCCTCCAGCATGTTCTATTTATCGTTGTGGTGAGGTTTATATCTTTAGAGCGTGTGGCTCTCCGGGATTTGTTTTTTTTTTTTAGGTGGAGCATGTCCATCAATTCTGGGTTGGACATGGCCTTGTATGTCAGGCAGAGATCACCTCTGAGTTAGCGGTATGCAACCAAGTACAGCTAGAGTTTCTTGAGTCGGGCTGCATAGGGCATCTGTTTGAGGCCAGTAATCCTCTTTGTGAGGTACTTTTGTGGTCTTTCCAGCTATTGCAGGTGTCTTGTAAGGTACATCCCAAATGGGGCATTGTATTCTATGATGGGTCTAATGAGTGATGAGTAGAGAGGCACAATAACCTCTTTTGTTCTAGATGTGAACCCTTTTGTGATTAGGTGGGCCACATAGAAGGATTTTCTAACCACCTTGGCAATATGATTATCAAAGGAGAGATTACTATCTACTTGGTTCCCCAGATCCCTTATTATATTTCCTGCATATAGTTCATGGGTACTTTGTTTTTTCCAAAGGGGATGACTATGCACTTTTTGGCATTTAGCTTGAGGCCATGATTTTGACACCAGGTATCTGTCGCAGTGAGACCCATCTGGAGGGCGTCTGTATCAGCTGGAGAATCAGTTATGGCCCCTAGTTTGCACTCGTCTACGAACTTGGTCAGCCATAGTCCTCCTATGCTTGCCTGTACCTCTGAGAAGTATATACTGAATAGGAGGGGTACTAGGACTGAGCCCTAGGGGATGCCACTTGTAACCGGTTTAGAGTCAGACATAGAGCCTACAACTCTCACCATGTGGGTTCTATCCATGAGCCAGTTAGCAACCCATCTCATGAAGTAGGGGTTTATGTTCAAGCTGGTGAGCTTGTCTATAATACTAGAATGTGGAATGGTGTCGAAAGCCTTTGCGACATCTAGGTAGGCTGTGTGGACCTCCTTTCCCTCATCTAATGCCTTGGTAACCATCTCAAAGAAGTCCACCAGGTTTAGGAGGCATGATCTTCCCTTAACAAAGCCAAACTGGGTAGGGTCCAAGGTTTGGAAGTTCCCAATGTCTCTGTTAATACGTTCCATGATGATGCGTTCCATAGCCTTGCAGACCAGGCTAGTCAGGCTTTTAGGGTGATAGTTCCCGGGGTCTGTTGTGGCTCCACCTTTGTGGAGCAGGATAACTATTGCTGTGCGCCACTCTGTGGGTACATAGCCTGTAGAGAGGCTGAGTTTGAACAGTGTGTTTAGGTGAGAGGTTAGTTCATTTTGGAGCTCTTGTAAGACACAGCCTGGGACACCGTCCGGTCCCATTGAAGCTGTGTTTTTGTCTTTGGATAGGGCTGTTTTAACCTGTGTGTCAGTAATTGATGGGGTCCTACATTCTTCTGGTATGGTTATGGGCCCTTTAGGGGGTGAGAGGGGGTGAAGTTTGCAGTAAACCTGTCTGCCAGAATGCTGGCAATATCAGTTAGTTCAGTGTATTTTGTGCCATTCTGCACTCAGAGCAGATCTGAGAGTTTCCACTTAGGTTCTTGACATAGCTAAAGAATGCTTTGTGGTTATCTTTGGAGTCATTGGCAATTTTTCTTTCGAAACTAGCCTTGGATGATTTAATGAGGGATTGTAGTTTCTTGCTGATACTGATCAGGGATGTCTTTCCTTCTTGGGATTTTACTCTTTTCTGTACTAGTTTCCTCCTTCTGTTGTATAGCTTGTTTATGGCAGGGGTCCACCAGACTGGTTTCCTTTTCTTGGAGGAGTGAGTCTTGGTTTTACTTCCGATAGCAGGATTCATGCATTCCTGCAGATGCTCATAGAGTGCCTTTGTAAAGGTTTCAGCAGCTTGGACAGCATTGTCCTTTAGCATGGGGGCTGTGAACCTTTCCACCTTGGTCTTAAGTAACCTGAAGTTTGCTTTTGAAAAGTTTTTCCTGGTGGTTTCCTTGATTGGGGGTGGGGGTGGAATGTGGATATCCAGAGTGATTAGTCTATGGTCTGATATAACCAGCGAGGGGTTGACCTCTGGTGTGGAACACCGGTTGCCCATGTTGGTGATGACCAGGTCCAGTATGTTGTTCCCTCTGGTGAGGGTGTTGACCAGTTGATCCAGGGCATTCAAGTTTATAAATTTGAGGAAGCGTTGGGCAAGGGAGTTAGTACTTAAGTAGTTCTCCCAATATATGTTTGGATAACCCAATATATGTTTGGATAATTGAAATCACCCAGTATTAAGGTGTTTGGTAAGACCTTCATATTTCCCAGTGTCTCTAGAAATGCGGAATGGGGGTCCTGGGCCATGGTGGGTGATATGTAGCAAGCTACAATTTGGATTGCAGTTTTGCCCATTGTTAGTTGCACATGGATGATCTCTGATGCATTGTGCTGCACCACTAACCTGGAGGTGTGGGTATCCTTGATGAATATGGATACACCCCTGCCTTTTGTGTTTCGGTCCTGGTTCTGTGGCCAAAAGGTATGGTATGAGTTATAGCCTAGTAGTGCTGGGGTACTCTCAGGAGCCTTAAACCAGGTTTCTGTTACTGCACAGATGTCGATGTTCTCCATACTGAGGAGTGCCTCAAGTGCGTGCATTTTGAGGTTTAGACTTCTGGAGTTGAGTGGCATTACCCTCAGTTTTTGGTTACTTGTGCTATTTATGGTGGTATGTTTGTCTTTGAGCCTTGCCTAAAAAAGGCACTATGGGGGCAGCAAGAGCCTTGGCCAGTATTCACAAAGCCTAAGAGTGACAGGTGCAAGCCATCTCTTGCGAACCAACGTGGCTTGTCGAGCATGTCATCCCAGGCAGACGGATACTGGATCCCCTTTGAATGACACCAGAAACTTAGCCAATTGTTGAAATTGATCATTTTTTTCTTTATACTGAGCCATCATTCTTGGTGAGGGCAGGATGCTACTCAGGGTCAGGGTCATACCGGCCTGGGCTACATGATCAGAGAACTCTTCCATGTCTCTTTTCATGTAGTCCAGGGAGGTATGTCTCAGGTCATTCACACCAACGTGGACAATGACAGAGATGTATTTGTACTTGTTCTGGAGTGACCTGAGTGCTTGTGTTATGTGGTGGATCCTGGCACCCGACAGGCAGCTAACTGTAACCTTCTCCTTGACCAGCCTAGTTAGTGGGACATCAGTGTGCCTGACTATAGAGTCGTCTATTACTAGTGTGTTGGGTATGTTATTTTGCATTAAGGGCTGTGATTGCATGGCACACTGATTATGTGAAGTATGTGTTTCATGGCTGGTGATGGGGTGTGGAGGTTGCTTGGATGTCTGCTTTGGAGGTCTCTGTTGCTTTTGCAGATTTTTATATGGCGCCTCCATGTATGTTTTCATGTATTCATGTGTGTTATTTGCCAGTGTTGGTTTATTAGGTCTATGTGAGACTGGTGGTGTGTTGCAAGTATTACCCTTCTTGTCTTGACTGTCAGTTCCAGTCTTGGCTTGAGAGAGCTTTGCCTCCAGTTTGGCTGTATAATTGCATCTCTCGCATATATTAGTGTTTGGTGGTAGGAGGAGAGGGTTGTCTGTGTACATAAGGCAGTTGTAACATTGCCTCAAAATGCCCAGATTCACCAGTTGGACTGGAGAGTACACCGGAAACTGCCCTTTGAACATGCCTGAATAGGTAGAGTAAGCTGCTTTTCTGTTTGGCTGGTGGGGACGGATAGAGAGCCTTGTCCTTCTGGACAGTATAAGGGGCTCTAGTGCTAGGGTTAATTAGTGCTTACTATGAGTTTTAAGCAAGTGCTTGACTGCAAAATGAATGGTTTGTGTGCTAAAGTTGAAGGTTTGTCTAGTTCCAAGGGAAAAATTGAAGAGTAGACTTTGTGGAGCAGACAATAGTTTAACTCTAGCTAAATGGTGCTGCCCAGTGCGCAAAACCACACAAATGCGGTTTTTATAGCAAATAAGTGAAAGAGATAGAAATTAGCCCAAAATGGCCGATAAACTACTAACTTCTGGGCTGAAACCACTCCTCCAGGGACAGATAGGCTGCTCAAAGCTCCCCTCTCTCACAGGTGAACAGAGAAATGTCCTTATATCCAAGTAAGGTATGGGCAACACAGAAACTTGTAACACAGCCCTGGATTCAGCAGTAACCTGAAAACTGGACTATACTAGTTCAGAAAGGTGTGAAAAAGTATATATATATATATATATATATATATATATATATATATATATTTTTTTTTTTTTTTTCCAAAAAATAGAGCAGATACAATCAAAATTAGCCCAACATGGCCAATAAACTACTAACTTCTGGGTAGAAACCACTCCTCCAGGGATAGATAGGTTGCTCAAAGCTCCCCTCTTTCACAGGTGAACAGAGAAACTTCCTTCTGTACAAGTAAGGTATGGGCAACACAGAAACTTGTTACTCAGTCCTGGATTCAGTAATAACCTGAAAACTGGACTATACTAGTTCAGAAAGGTGGGTAACAAGTATTTTTTTTTTTGTTTTGTTTTGTTTTTTTTCAGAAAATAGAGTAGATACAATCAAAACAACACTTTAAATGCACAGAAAAGGCAATTGCACTTTATGTGTACCCTGCAACAGTTAAACAAATTATTTAAACACAAAAATTACTTAATTCAAGTGCAGGCAGCAAATAAGTACAATATGTAGCAGTAACAAACTTTTTAAATCATAGATTCGCTAAAAAAACTGGCGTTTTAGGCAGAATTAGTTAAGACAGCAAGAAAAGCAGAAAAATGATACTTAATCACTCCAAAGTCACTTTTGTGTCTCTCTGCTGCTGTAGATTCTGCAGAACACCTGGGAAGCACTTGCTGAGCGGAATTCAAGCGCAAAAACTGCGCAAATGCAGTGATGAGATATTATGCTTTGTTTATTTATCAATTATGAGAAATATTATAATAATCATATTTCTGTGAATATCTCCATAAAGGAGCATCACACAGTAATGGCTAAGGTATCATTTTAAAGCTGAAATTCATACAAACAAATTAAATACAAATTGTATGGGTCTACATGGTACATTGACCAAGATATTCTGGTTTGCTTTTCCAAAAAGGTAAACAATATGCACAATATCAGCATTCCTTGCCAAATATTTAATAATAACTTTGATATGCACTATCAACATTTACACTGTTGGAAAGGTCAGTGTCTGCTGAACAACTTTCGCATTCATAATTTTTAGTCTAGCTCTTATAGTTGAAGAGTTATGAACATTTGTTTTTTGCATGGTATTAGAAATGGATTTTCTGAAAGTGAGCTCAGGCTGCACTGTTGTTCCAGTGGTGGAATTAAGCAGGCAGCTTTTTCTGAGCTCCTCCGGAGTGAATGAGTTAAGGTTAATTTGTCGCTAGATAATTCTGCCAAACTGAAATATAACTTCCACAAACTAGGTAAACCACAAAACGACACACCAGTAAACAAGCGAAATGACACTATGAGAGCCAACAACTTAAAATAACAAGAAGTATTTAATGAAAGTTAGCGCTTTCAGCGAAGATAATACTCCGCCTTCTTCAGACAAACAAGAGTAATTAATCCCATAAACATTTATAAATGTTTAGTAGTAATCAAATAACCAATCAAATAAATGTGCATTTGAGCTACAATTTTCCATGGCAACCTTAAAGAGATGTGTTAATTAAATAGCACATATTTAATCAATTCAATGAATTTAGTAGTGACTCATATAAATTATTTTTATTAGTCTGTATGTCTAGTGGTTGTCTTAGTAGGAATGCATTGTCACAAGTTTTAATCAGACTGGTAGTTTTTGTGCTATTTAACTAACACATCTCTTTAAGGTTGCCATGGAAAATTGTAGCGCAAATGCACATTTATTTGATTGGTTATTTGATTACTACTAAACATTTATAAATGTTTATGGGATTAATTACTCTTGTTTGTCTGAAGAAGGCGGAGTATTATCTTCGCTGAAAGCGCTAACTTTCATTAAATACTTCTTGTTATTTTAAGTTGTCGGCTCTCATAGTGTCATTTTGCTTGTAAACTGAAATATAAACCAATGTACAGAAGGTTAATTATAGATTATATGGAAGCAAAACAGTCACTATGTAAAATTAACTGGAGTGAGGTGCTCAGTGGAAAAACTGCAGACGGAATGTGAAAAGTTTTGAAAGAGAAATTGTTTGAGTGCAGAAAGTCAAAAAAATGTTGGGAGGGTGGCCTAATGGTTAAGGTGTTTGCCTTACATACACACAGTGCAGGGTTTGAATCTCACAAGGGATAATTGGCTAGGCTTAAAATGGCTCACAAGGGCAGTTAGCCTAGTACTAATCTATGAACCTATATTTTCTCCTGGGTTCGGGACTGACAGATAGGGATCTAGGCATACAACATCAGGGGGATATATTTCCATAAGAACATATCTGATATCTGATTAAGGTTAGAGACAAAAAATATAAGAAATGGAAGAGAGATTGAACTACAACTTTGAAAACTGAAATAAACAAGCTGGACTAACAGATTAAGCATAGTGTTAGACAAGATCAAGAAACGTTTGAATAAAATTTATATAAAGATATTGAGCATCATAGGAAACCTTTAGATACATAAGATGTGGAAGGAGTAAAGACACACACCTTGATAAACTGTGTGCAGATTTTAAAATTTATTCTCAGAAACAAAAATTATAGTTATATTTACAAAATCTTATGCAAAGCAGTTTGGCTCCACAAAAGGGGTGATACGTTTTCCTAGTGACATCCAGGTAACCCCAGATACTGGAAACAAATTAGATTATATCAAAAAAAAAACTGCACAAACTGGATCCAAACAATGCACAAGGAGGAGACGGAATTAGTAACAATGACCTGAGAACACTTCAGCAAGAACTTATACTACCATTTTATCTATTATTCACTAGGTCATATAACTATGGGGATATTTCTCAAGATTGGAAACGTGCTTATTAAACCTGTCTTTAAGGGAAAAGGGAGTAGGACAAACCCAGAATCATATAGATCCTTAAGTCTACTTTCATGTTGTGGAAATTTAATGGAGAGGGTAATATTGGATAAGTTATTGGATAAGTTATTGTTAGAACTGGATAGGTTGGGACTAGAAACCATATATCAGCATGCATATGTTAAAAATAGATCTATTACCACCTGTAGCATAATGTTCTATAACAATATAATAACAACTATGAATGAAAAATTGTACTGTGATGTAATATATATAGCTTCAACTTCAGCATTTGACAAGGTCATACACAAATAACCGATCAATAAATTAGTACAACTAGGTATTGATGTACTCTAGATACGATGGATAGTTGCATGGCTTACAAATAGGACATGGCAAGTATCATACAGCAAATGAACAGGTGACATCATTGGTTATAGTCAGGGTGTCCCACAGTGCTCTGTCCTAGGCTCTTACTTGTTTATATTGTATCTTTTAGAAATAACTTTTTCATCTGAGGTGTTCTACAGTCTATACGCAGACGACCTGAAATTAGGTAAACTGATTAGAAGTGTTATAGATAAGGTATGTCTGCAAAATAACTTGACTAAATTGATCATTTGGGCACAGGAGAATAATATGCTGATAAATACATCAAAAACTAAGCATATGAGATTTGGGAGACATAAACTGAAAGGTGAATATTTAATACAGCACAGAGTGATTGAAACTGCAGACTCATTTAAGAACCTTTATATATGAGCAGATTCAGCTATGAGTTTTTCTAATCATATCAACAAATTGCTTAATGATAGTTATAGAGGTTGTATTAAAGATTTATAAAGTCTAGGAAATTAAAAATAATGAAGTAATTGTTTGTTAGTTACATTAGACCCAAACTTGAGTATGGAATAACAATATGGAAACCCTATAAGAAGACAAGCATGAGTAAACTGGAAAGCGTACAGTGGAAATATACCAAAGGCATTCATGGATGTGAAAATATATGTTATTATGAAAGACTAAAATATCTGAACTTGGACAGTGTATCTTACAGATATCTAAGATGAGATCTTATTCAGGTGTATAGGCCTTTTAGGGACAACTACCTCTGGGAATGTTTGGGGTTATAAAAAAGTACCAGAGAATCATCAGACAACCTATGTAGAAGGTTCTGTAGGAATGAGAAGTGTACTAATTGGTTCTCTGACAGAGCAGCTGATGCATGCAACAGGCTACCAAATTACATTAAAGCAAATACTAGTTTAGATATTTTTAAGCACTAGTTTAGATATTTTTAAGAACAGCCTGGACACTTATTATGGGAACAAGTGTTTTGGTATACTGGCAAGCTAGAAGGACATTTATGCCCATGCTTGAAATATCTGTATGTATGTATTAGTAATATTATTTACTTTAGATTGCATTTTTATTTTCACAGAGAGATTATGTAGATGTTTTGGGGAGGTTGTAAGAATTTATTTTTAATCTTTCCATGGCTAGGTTAGCTTTATGATGTGATATATCATTGTATTTCTTATTTAGGTCTTCTATTTTCTTTCTATTTTCAGAAGTTGCATCCTTTTTAGATTTAAGCACTAAGAGTTGATTTTGTAACTCTTGTAGTTCTGATTCCAATTCTTTAATTTTATTTTTAAACAAGCTTATAGTTTTATCATATAAAAAGACCTTTAAAAAGTCCCATCCCATAATTATGTTAACATCTGATTTATAATTAATGTCTAGAAAAAATTGAAGTTCGGAGATTAAACACTGCTTAAACTCTTTTATTTTTGTAATATATGAAGGAATCCTGGAAGTGAAAGTTAACAGTCTAAAGTCCATTTGAATTTCCAGAATTAGAGAGTTATGATCTGAGAATGGAAATGAATTATTGAGAGAGTTAAACATTTTGAGTAAAGATCTTGAGAGACATATATTTCATCTAGTTTTTGTGCAAAATCTATAATCTTGATGTGAAAATAGTAATGAATTATTTCGTTAGTATTATAAGTATTTCTTAATTTGAACATCTCAGTCCATTTAAGAGCTTTGCAGTAAATAATAAATGTGGGGGCTTCTTATTTGTGGCTTCAGTAGTATCAGTAATACAGTTAAAGTCACCACCTATTATTATGTTGTCTTTAGAAATATTTGTAATAAGGTCTAACTGCATCTTGGCTGTCCCCATCCCACTACTAGGAATCCAATATAGGTTTATTAATGTCCACATTCTGTTATTAAATTTTAATATTACAATGGCTATAAGTCCATCTTTATCCTCATATTAGTATGTGATTTTAGGACTTAGAGTGCTTTCATTCCGTAGAATTGTTACCCCCTGGTCTTTGATTTATACAATGTTTGAGCTAAAGTTGTATATTCATTAGGGTTCCAAATACATTTATCATTCATTTTAAAATGGGTTTCTTCTAGAAAGCCTACTTGAGCTTTATTTATTTTTAGATATTTTAACAGATTGGATCTCTTGTTTGGATTATTTAAGGCATTAGTGTTTAAAGATACCAATGCTAGGTTCATATCTAATTACTTTAAAGAACAAATTTGTTTTACTATATTCTCTTGATATATAAACACTTAAACTAATACTAGTTCTATATTATTTTGCAGCTTCCCAATTGTCTTAGTCAACAATGTTACTTTCATGAATATTGATAGAAATAATCTTGAGTTAGGTTTATTAAAATTAGAAAAAAACAAAAACAAATGATAACATATTAACTACATTTGAACTAGTGTAGATTTTGATCCATACTAAGCATGGAATGTAAATCATTCCTAGTCCAACAGATAAAAATGAATCTGTTAGACTAATCTTCCTTACTTATTTTTTAAGTGTTCCAAGCTCCAGAAGAGTGCTAATGATTAAAGAAAACTGGTTATAAATAAGATACCATGTGATATTTACTATACCTCTTAACAGGCATTGGATTCTCTAATTAAGTTATTATTTATAGTAACTGTAGTTTGATATATTAAATGCAATATTAATATATAAACAATTAACCAACTGTGTGACTTTATTACAATAGAAATAATAAATTAGGCTTTAATAATTTAAGATTCAATAAGGAGGGAATATCTAAGGAAATTCTCAATTCCTGAATTACTCACGAATACTATTGTAATTCCTGAATTACTCACTAACACTATTGTAATTATGCTGTTATACCTAACTTACATATCTAGTAATAATATTACTTAAAGTATAATTAATTAAATAAATAATATTACTTAAAGTATAAGTAATGGGATAATGACTATCAACCATGTAATGTGAAATACTGCTAGAGATGTATCTACTTTAACTTGAAACTAAAACAAGCTAGTAAAGCAACTAGTAGTCACTCTTAATTTACATATTAACTACAAAGAATAACTGTTTCCCCAGTGGGAGATGTGGACATGTTTACATATGATATTGCACTGATAATGTTTCTGCATCTTTAGTAATAAGAGATGATTAACAGAAAGAGTATTTACAAGTAAACCCAAATATAACTGGGGATAAATGTGTGTTTAGAAAGGGGAAAACAAAAAAAAAGGAAAGAGCATGTCCCCGGGGATCACATCAGTCACCCTGCTAGACAGGGGTCCAGGGAAGTAAATCGTGTTGGAAGAAATAGCCAGGGAATTGTTATGGCTAGGCTTGTATAGGCCCTAGGGCCGATAGCCTAGTACCAACCTATGAACCTATAGTGCATGTAATTCAGTTATGCAAAATTTAATACATATTCTGCAACTGTGTTACATGACATACAATATGTGACATATTATTAGTCACTTGTCTGAAATACACCTGCTTCATTTGATGTGCAGATACTATAGTGACTAATTCTCAGTTATATACCTCTTTAATAGATAGTCATATACATCATTCATCATCTGATTAGCATACTGAGTTCAAATATTTAATATGCATCAAGGTCTAATTGAAAGAAATATTTTACCTTTGACAACTAGTTTTCATAATCCTATGTGTTTTACAACCAACACTTTGAACAATAATAAAAGAACATCTAACATAATACAAGGGAATGTTGCATTCAACCAGAAACATATTAATAATACTTATTTTTGCATTCAGCTTGTCATATATCATAAATATAATTTTAAGGATTATTAAAGCCCTTATCGAACATTAAATCACACATTGATATTACCCACATACTCTATTTATGATAATTGACCTTTTTCTTACCAAGATTGTGCTTCGATGCTATTTAAGCAATAGAAACCCAGTTGAAGTACATTATTATCTGAGAAGATGAAAAAAGTCCAAGCTTATAATATGAGTTAATCCATAAAAAATGCCTCTTTCAACTGGATTTAAATGTCAGTTATAAATAAGAGTGTATGTTCAAATCTAAGAAAGAGGAAGGCCAGTAACATCTGAGTACAACTAGTGTTTAACGGATAATCATATCATTACACAATGATGGGTTTAAATAAGCAGACTATCTACACCAACTAGTGTTTAACGGATAATCATATCATTACACAATGACGGGTTTAAATAAGCAGACTATCTAAACCAACTAGTGTTTAACGGATAATCATATCATTACACAATGACGGGTTTAAATAAGCAGACTATCTAAACCAACTAGTGTTTAACGGATAATCATATCATTACACAATGACGGGTTTAAATAAGCAGACTATCTACACCAACTAGTGTTTAACGGATAATCATATCATTACACAATGACGGGTTTAAATAAGCAGACTATCTACACCAATAAAGTTACACAAATAAAGTATGGAAAACAATAAAGTATTCCGCTGTCATTACAGTTCACTGTAATTAATTAGGTGAGTGAGGTCCATTTCCAATATAGCAATCAATTTTATATAATAATTATTCTATGTCACTTCACAATAACCTAACAGGACGATTATAACTCCCTGTACCTCTTGTTATTTTGACTGATTGTTTATATCTTTCTGAAGGGTGGCCACGGTGGTGCAGTGGTTAGCATTGCCACCTCACAGCAAGAGGTTCTCCGGTTCGATCCTTGGCTGGGGTGCCTTCTGTGCGGAGTCTGCATGTCCTCCCTGTGGTCGCGTGGGTTTCCTTCGGGTGCTCCGGTTTCCTCCCACATCCCAAAGACATGCTGCAGGTGGATTGGACACTCTAAATTGGCCCTAGGTGTGCGTGTGAGTGTGCCTTCTGTGGAAGGTTGGGCGCCGGGCTGGCAACTCAACACCGTAAAACTCCACTGCCATTCAATGTGCGGACAAGGTGATCCGCTGTGGCGACCCCTAACCGGGAAAAAGCCGAAAGAAGAAGAAGAAGAAGAAGTTTATATCTTTCTGAAAATACTTAGCCAATCACTGGAAGTATTTAGTTTCCATAGTGACACTTGGTAAACATCAGATTACAGTGATGTGATGTCTGGGTTAATGGACTAACGCACACATTATCTTGAGACTCTAAAAAGCTTCACCACTTGTGTTTATAGGAGTTTTTGCTTTCCCGCCTTTTAATTTCAAACAGCCAGTTATTAGAATCTTAAACTGTGACCTTTCATGAAACAAACAGGCAAGCAATCCCATCACTACCTATCCCCATAGTGGAAGCAACTCACCAACATCAGTAAACACCAGGAATATACATGTCTCACCAAAACCAATCATCCCAAACCATAGCAAATACTCTGGCATAGATAAAGAACCAAAGAGAGTTCATACTACAAGCAAACAAGAGCTACTAGCTTCACTAGCTTTAAAGGTCATAACGTTCATTCCATCTTGCTGTGCAAATATACTTATCCATACCAAATACCACAGTTCATCTTTACAGTGTGATCAGTTCACTTTATCTGGTTGACCAATGCACTTCTCAAGCACCTTCCCAGAGTCCTACCTTTTGTTCCGGCTTTAATGTTTATTTATAATTATTGTGTTTTGCTTAACTCCTGACATGAGCATTACTTGAGGATGTTTGCAGAATAATCTAAAATACGAGTTCCTACAGCTTTAAATTACTTCCAGGTGTCTACAAAATGGCTTCTTGTAAATGCACAGCAAAACTCTTCATGGTGATAGCATCTTTATAACTCTCCATAATCATAAATTACACTAATCAACTAGTTATTAGATAAAACAATAAAAGGCATTAGCTAAAAACAATCAGGAACATTAGTTTATAGCTTACATCAGTCTGTAGCCCGACAACGATACATGAACGGGATACCATCTCATTTCCTTCTTTTTTTTTCTTCTTCTTCATATAACGCATGTCTTAAAAAATTATGCTAAGAGAAGACTGTAGGGACTGTAGTAGGACCTGGATAATCAAGTTCTACATAAGGACAGTTCATAGTTTATCAAAAAAAAAATATTTCCAACTGTGTTTAAAGGGTATTGGTACTTGAGACTCCCTCTGAACCATAAAGACAACAGTATTTAGCGTAGATTATAAAAATAGCAGACAGCCATATTCAAGCCTGTGATAGTAGCAAACTTTTATATATAATTGAAAACCTTCACAAGATAGCGTGGGCACAATTTCACTTCAGAATGTAACAACTACTAGATTCTGAGTACGTCTGACTATTATTTATATATATATATATATATATATATATATATATATATGTGTGTGTGTGTATATATATATATATATATATATATATGTATATATATATATATATATATATATATATATATATATATATATATATATATATATAGGATAAAACTTACATTTGGAATTTAGAACATATATATTTCACAATTACTTCAGTAGGCAGTAGATACTTTGAGAGATTTAGAGGGAGGAGGCTATTTTGGAATCTGTTTTCTGTTTTTTCTTCTTGACAGCAGTCCAGGAATTCTTATCAGTAGATCTGTTAAGGGAAGGTAATGACCAATGCATATCTTCAAGAATAGATATAATATTATTGTTTTTAATGAATGTTGAGGCTTCTTCTAGGTTATTAACGGTTCTCATTTCATTTAGATACAAGATTTTGATTCTGGCAGGAAAAGCAAGCTGTGATTTAATGTTGTTTTGCTTTAGTAACTTAAGCAGTGGCCAGGCTTTTTTTCTCTGTTCCAATACTTTAGCAGAATAGTCATTGTGAAATCTTGTTGGGTTTTGCTTATATTTTAAAATAGTTTTCCTCCAAGCTGTTTTTAGTACCAATTCTTTGTCAATATAGGATAACAACTTTATTGCTATTAATTTTGGTGGTGTAGAACATGAAGTTGAGGCTGCTTTTCCTAAGGCTGTGTGAGCCCTTTCTATGCCAAATGAGAAACCTTCTTTTAGTTCTAAAACATCTGGAATCCATGAGTTTAAAAATAAGATGATGTCTTCTCCATCAGTTCCCTCAGGTAGTCTGAAAATTCTGATGTTTCTCCTTCTCTCTCTGTTTTCTAGGTCATCCACTTTGTTAAGAAGCAAAATATTTTGTTTGAAAAGTAAATCCTTTTGAGTTTCTTCTTCCTTCAACCTTCCCTTGATGTCATTCAAAGAAGTTTCTATACTTATTAATTATTTTGTTTTGATTATGTTGAAGGAGTTCCTTGAAAGCATCTGTTTGTTTTTGACAACTGTCCTTAAGATATCCATTTTCAGTGACAGATCTTGAAGTGTGGTAGTCACCAACTGAAGTTCTTTTTTTAAAGTCAGGTCAGAGTGAGAATTCTTCAAGTTGCTCATCTTTAGGAGTTATGATAGCCTCCTCACTAATTTGACAGGAAAATTCTTTCATATATCCACCAACATTTCTAATTATATAAATAAAGCTTTCCTCTACTAGTTTTGAAGGTTTTTTGTTTTTTTGCTAGAAAACAAATTATTTCCTGTATTTTATACTAGTTTATGGTGCTCTGAAAAACTACTGGATTCAGTTGGCCATTCAGGCTCCACCCCTGTATTCCTTCTACACTTCTGTTGTTGTTGACTGCTGATTTTGTTGACAAAGTATATATCTGTTTTTATTTTTTTTCTTAATAGGGTGCAGAGTTTATGAAATGGAAAAATGTTGATGGACTGGTTCATGTTGCAAATGTGCTTTGAAAAATGATAAGTGGCTGTGTGTGTTAATAACAAACATTTGGGACATACCAGATTTTTCAACACTGGGGTGAGAACAGACATGTGTGATGTTTGCAGGCTATGTGTGTGTGTGTGTGTGTGTGTGTGTGTGTGTGTGTGTGTGTGTGTTTGAACCTATGAACGTATGATATTTTAATTTGAAACAAACTAGAAGAAAACTCAGTCAAGGAAATAGAACAAAGGGTTAGCAAAATACAGTCATATGGAACAAAGGATCATTTGCTGTTAAATAAAGCCATAAGGGAGAATTGAAAAAAAAGAGATAGCTTACAAAAAAAAAGCATTTGACAGTGTCCCACATTCATAGATAAAGGAGTGCTTACAGATATATGAGATACACCCTACATCAATCAATTACATTACAGTGACCATGAAACAGTGGCAAAACACTTTGCATCAAATCCATGATAAAGGATAAATTATTAACCCAGGGATAACAATTCAAATGTGAATATTCAAGAGTGACTCTTTGTCACCATTGCTCTTTTGTCTTATACTTAAACCATTAAGCTGTTTACTTAACAGTTTAGGCCATGTTACAACTTGGCTCCCAGAAAACAACAACGTTTAAAGACTTCTCATCTTCTTTTTGTGGATGATTTAAAACTGTATAGCTCTTCAGATGAGGAGCTGAAAGTACAACTGGAAGTAGTTAAAGCTTCCTCAGATGATATAAGAATGTAATTTGGTTTTGATAAATGTTCAAAAGTAACATTTAAAGCAGAAAACTGCAGCACAAAGAAAATATAAGACTTGCTCTTGCACTGACCTAACTTAATCAACCTCTATCTCTCCCCTCTTTTATCAACTACCCCTCCTTTTAATCTCTCCTAAAACTGTCTACATCCTTTCTTCTCTCATCCTTTATTTATTCCACAGGATAGGCTATACAACAATCTCTTCAGTCTTGAAATGTGTTACAAATTATTCCTGAATCATATGTAAGAAACTGTACAGTGACTATGCATAGGATGAAACTTCCTGTGTCAACTATTATACTGTATCCTATCACTGTTATTGTGTATCATATCACTGTTACTGTGTATCATATCACTGTTACTGTGACTATGTAAAGGATGAAACTTCCTGTGTCTGCTATTATACTGTAGCCTATCACTGTTACTGTGTATCATATCACTGTTACTGTGTGTCATATCACTGTTACTGTGACTATGTATAGGATGAAACTTCCTGTGTCTGCTATTATACTGCATTCTGTCAGTGTTACTGTATATCATATCACTGTTACTGTGTATCATATCACTGTTACTGTGACTATGTATAGGATGAAACTTCCTGTGTCTACTATTATACTGTAGCCTATCACTGTTACTGTGTATCATATCACTGTTACTATGACTATGTATATGATGAAACTTCCTGTGTCTGCTATTATACTGTATCCTATCACTGTTACCATATATCATATCACTGTTACTGTGTATTGTATCACTGTTACTGTGACTATGTATAGGATGAAACTTCCTGTGTCTGCTATTATACTGTATCCTATCACTGTTACCATATATCATATCACTGTTACTGTGTATCATATCACTGTTACTGTGACTATGTATATGATGAAACTTCCTGTGTCTGCTATTATACTGTATCCTATCACTGTTACTGTGTATCATATCACTGTTACTGTGTATCATATCACTGTAAGTGTGACTATGTATAGGATGAAACGTCCTGTGTCTGCTATTATACTGTATCCTATCACTGTTACTGTGTATCATATCACTGTTACTGTGTATCATATCACTGTTACTGTGACTATGTATAGGATGAAACTTCCTGTGTCTGCTATTATACTGTATCCTATCACTGTTACCATATCTCATATCACTGTTACTGTGTATCATATCACTGTTACTGTGACTATGTATAGGATGAAACTTCCTGTGTCTGCTATTATACTGTATCCTATCACTGTTACCATATATCTTATCACTGTTACTGTGTATCATATCACTGTTACTGTGACTATGTATATGATGAAACTTCCTGTCTGCTATTATACTGTATCCTATCACTGTTACTGTGTATCATATCACTGTTACTGTGTATCGTATCACTGTAAGTGTGACTATGTATAGGATGAAACGTCCTGTGTCTGCTATTATACTGTATCCTATCACTGTTACTGTGTATCATATCACTGTTACTGTGTATCATATCACTGTTACTGTGACTATGTATTGGATGAAACTTCCTGTGTCTGCTATTATACTGTATCCTATCGCTGTTAATGTATATCATATCACTGTTACTGTGTATCATATCACTGTTACTGTGACTATGTATAGGATGAAACTTCCTGTGTCTGCTATTATACTGTATCCAATCACTGTTACTGTTACTATGCATATGAGGATGCCTTAATCAGTAAGAAATTGTACTTTAACTATGTAGGAGATGTAACTACATGCGCCTACTGTCATACAGTATGTTATTATTGTTACTTTGACTATGCATGTGCTGAAACTGTATGACATGACTGTTTTACTGTATAGTGATTGCTTTTATAATTAACTGTATATCATCTACCTTTTGGAGCTTTTCTCCATGGGTCTCTGCTGAAAATGGACATCTGCCCATTCAAACTAATCCGGTTAACAAATGTCAAATAAATAACTACATAAATAAATCTCAGTCTGGAACAGGAATGTGATATAAAGGAACTTGAGCAGGAGGGAGTGTATAAATATTTGGGAGTTGATAAAGGATCTATAATAAAACATGAACAAATGCAAACAAAACTCAGTAAGGAGTATTTTAGAAGACAAAAATTAATACTGAAAACAGAAATGGCATCTAGGACCAAAGTCCAAGTTATAAGCCCGTTTGCTATTCCTGTTTTAACTTTAAAGTTTTGGGGTGATTGAATGGCACACGAAAAAAGCTTCCCCATGCACTGAGGCAAATGCACGGCTAATGACATAACATATTCAAAAAAAGAAAAAGCCAGCAACTGTGAGCTGTAAAACTTAATTTAATGTATTATAAAGAACCACATAGACAGACCGGTTTCGGCTAAGGCATTTACCTAGCCTTCATCAGTGTAAAAAAAAACACTGATGAAGGCTAGGTAAATGCCTTAGCCGAAACCGGTCTGTCTATGTGGTTCTTTATAATACATTAAATTAAGTTTTACAGCTCACAGTTGCTGGATTTTTCTTTTTGTGATTGACTGGCCCCAACAGGTATTGGATCACTTGGGCAAGAAAATAAGAAAAATACTTCACACTTATCAGATGATATATAAAAAACAGTGTATACCATGATTATATATTCCTCTCTGAAGGAAGTACTGGTATCCTCAGACTTGATTACATGTATAGATCTAGAGTTGTGAGACAGAAACCATATCTGCAGACTTCATCAGATGCAAATATAGTGAAAGTTTTAAGACATGAGGAGGGGAACCCTAAGATGACTTCTGTGCTTAGTCTAGCTGAAGCATTTTAGCGTCAAGTAGGAATGGAAACCAAACCAGACATAGACACAATCACACAGCAATTGAATTTACTAAAAAAACTAAAGAAAGAATATAATAGTGAGGGATCAGATGAATAGGAAAGAAATTTGGAAAAGCCATAAATGTAGTGACAATTATAGACATCTCCAGGAACAACCTCTTGTTGATCAGGATTTGATGAAGGAAGGGTTAAGGAGAAGTGAGTCGAAAACAAAAGACGAAAGGTTAATAATGGCAACTCAGGATAGTGGACTACATACATGTTGGTTTACAAAGACAATTGAATATGTTGAAGAAACAGACAAATGTAGGTTCTGTAAACAAGAATTGTAAACAGTCACACATCTTCTTGGGGGGTGTGATGCTCTCACGGGCCAGTACATAGAAAGCACAATAATGTGGCAAGATCAATGCACTGGGGATTGTGCAAAGAATAAAATATAGGTGTCGCAGAGAAGCATTGGAAACATGAACCATAAAGCATTTTAGAGAATTATGAAGTATACATCACATAGGATCACCCATTAGTAAGAAAAAAGATATAGAAGTCCATGAAAAAAAGACAAAAGTAGCATTGATCATTGAAATTGCTACATATACTCGTTACAATGTCTCTGTACAGAGAGACAAAAAGTAATACAATATCAGGATATGCAGGCAGAAATGAGAGCAATGTGGAAGAAAAGTACCCAGACAGTTCCAATAGTAGCAGGAGCAATGGGTCTAATAAAAACAATATACAGTAGTAGATAGTAATCTCTCCTTTGATAATCACATTGCCAAAGTGGTTAGAAAATCTTTCTATGTGGCCCACCCAATCACAAAAGGGTTTGAATCCAGATCAAAAGAGGGCATTGTGCCCCTCTACACATCACTCATCAGGCCCATCATAGAGTACAATGCCCCACTTGGGATGTACCTTACAAGACACCTGCAACAGCTGGAAAGACCACAGAAGTACCTCACCAAAAGGATCACTGGCCTTAAACAGATGCCCTATGCAGCTCGACTGAAGAATCTTCAGCTGTACTCGGTTGCATACCGCCTACTCAGAGGTGATCTCTGCCTGATATACAAGAACATGTCCAACCCAGAATTGATGGACATGCTCCACCAAAGAAAACCATATCCCCTCGTGCCACACGCTCTAGGGATCTAAACCTCACCACAACAATAAATAGGACGTTCTGGAGGGATAGATTCCTGTCCCAGAGACTTCCCATGCTCCGGAACAAGATTCCAATCTACATTGGGCAGAGCTCCTCACTAACACTCTTCAAGATAAACCTTGACATGTGGATGGGAAGCAGGAAGTTTACCCCAGGGATCACTTCAGTGGCTCTGCTGGACAGAGACACAGGGAACCAATCTAAGGGGGCGGCAAAAGCCAACACATTTCAGCTAGGCTTATAAATACCTTTGGGCAGATAGCCTAGTACCTACATATGAACCTATGAACCTACAGTCATACTTAGGTATGCTACCAATAAACGTAACTCCATATGAAATGAAAAAGGAGTCAGTTCTTGGCACATTATAGGTCTTGCTAAGAGCACTTTTGGCCAGTATAAATGATTGAAAAATACTAATTTCACTTTAATTACACTCTGACTTAAAAATGGAGTCCATGCCATCATGATATTAAACACCTAAAAGATTTGGAGACATTAAACTGATGAAAGAAAGAGATCCTTTAGTAGAAAGACACTATTTTTCTATGTCTATTAGCAGTATGCCAATAAATAAATGAGAAACTCATTGTTAACTGAAAGCTGGAAAATGCAGGTTATTAGACTTTCTGTAACAACAAGGGAAAATTGGTGTATTTGTAGACATAATAATTATAAAAGGATCATTATGTGCCTCCCAGAAGCAAAAATTAGAAACATAAGAAATGTTTTACAAAAATTCACACCAACTAGGAATACTCTTGGGAACATAATATTTAATGTAGAGATGAATACTATTAAATCCGAGGACTTTCTTTCCATAACCAAAGACATAATGGATCTTTTTTGAAAACAAGAAATAAAGGTAACAATTTGCTATATTTTATACAGAGTTATACTTTGACCTGAGGGTAAAAGCTTGCTACATTCAGCTTCACTTTGCCTACCTACCCTATCCCCAATTCACATCCACCACTTGGCTTTGAAACGCTCCCCTACTCTACTCCCAATTCCCAACTACCATTTTTACTCTTCTATTATACCTCCTACACACACATTACAGTTGTCACTCCCATTCCTTAATCCTCCCAAACAACCTTATTACTATCATAGAAACATTTCTGTTTCTTTTTACCTTATTCCCAAATTTCATTTAATCTTTTAGCATCATTCCCCACTACTTTTGTCCCTCCCATACTGCTTTGCTCTATATACATTCATAGTCACACCCCTCCCTTACACCTATCTATTCTACACTGTATCTATTACTTTTCCCAAATAAACCCTCACTTCTTCCAATTTCACCCATTTTCTCAATCTCTAGCATTTTAACTCCCCCATTCCTTACATTCCAGAGAAGATACTAGGAAAAATTAACTCTCTTAAAATATTTCTTTCCTACCTACCTTCTATCAGCTTTCAGAGTCCACCACCACTAAATATTCTTCTACCCTGCAATGCCTTTTTCCTTCTTGATCCCTACTTTCTGATAACTGTAACATACATATTCCTTAGCTTAATCATGCTGCTACTCAGCTTACCCTCTATTCTCCTGCTACTCGGCCATCTTTCATCCTACCATGATTCTATAATAGCTCTCCGCATATCCTCAACTCTGTCCTAACCACCTATTCATGCTTCCTCCCAATGATCTCAACACATTACACCAAACAAATTTATCGACAGCTCTCACCTTTACTCCCAATACAGATTGATTGACTCCATTTCAACTAAAAATATAGGTTGAAAAATACTCTCCAAAAAAACAGCATCAGTAATTCCCCAATATACTAAAATCCTTCTAGGAGGGGACATTAACCCTAATCCTGGCCCCACTTATCACAATGGACATCAAGACAATTCTCTTCTGCACACTATTATAACCCTGAGAAATTGGAGTTAAACTGGCTAAATGCTACAACACCTCCAGGACTTAACAAATCTGTTACCATTGCCTGTTTACTTAAAATGAAGGCTCTTGAGACATAATGAATGAATGGAAAGTCTTTGACATATGGAATAGGTGGCTTTTTTGTGTTAACCAATGACATTTTCTTAATAAGGGTCTTGTTGGCCATATGATTGACTTTTACCTCCTCATTGGCTTATAAAAGGGGCTTGGCTGATGATCATATCTATCTGGTATCTCAATTTATGAAGATAAAATTGCTTATCAAAACATCTCTTTGTGGATTATCTGGATACATTTGTGGAATATAATACTTATTTTGTGCATCCTATGCTGTGCTTATCCCGTGTTTTCTCATTTTGCTGATTGCGGAACTTAACTTTTGCACTTTAAGAACTGTCAAGGATTTGAGCAATTGTGCTACTTGTGGTGGCCAATTTTTATGGTTATGAAGTTTTACTGAATTCTGTGTTGAAAAAATAAGTTTTTATAATTGTTAAATTCCCTTGGTGGTCCTGGTTTCCATTCTTACTACTCTAACCCTAAAATGGTCAATTCCAAAACCTGGTAATCTAGCTTTTGCTGCCATAAATGTCAGAATCATGAGAAATAAAATTGCTGAACTGCATGCCTGGATTATCCAACACAGGCCTGATATTCTTGCTTTAACTGAAACTTTGCTTAAACCCAGCATAAATGTCTGTGAAATTACAACTTCCTAGTTAAAATGTCATCCATAATTACCATATAAAGAGGAAAGGTGGTGGTATTGCTTTACTATTTCTCAACAGCTACCACATCCTCCCCTAACAGCAAACCAATACCAAAATTCAGTTCAGCAGATCTTCTTATAGTAGTCGTGAAATCAAAACAACTATAAACAAATATGTATTACTGTTCTTTAGATCCCTACTGGTGACAATACAGCTCTACTGGAAGATATAATAAAAATACAAAGGCATGGCAGTAAAAGGCAAGAAGTTGAATGCACTGAAATAGAACTGAACATGATTTATTGTTAGCACTTTCATCTGGTATAATCACCAAACTTCATCAGACACCATAGTACAAAAGTCATCCCTTTTTATATATGTCAGTTCCCGTTCATTTAAAATCCAGCAGCCAATGAAAACACATTAACTTTCATTCATTTAATCCTTTGATTCATATAATACATTTAAATCACATTCATTGCTAAACAGAATATATACATTTGTGATATATAAAAAATATAAAAATATAAAAAAATGTAGAAAGGTGTAAAAAACAACACTACCTAGCAAGTACTTTCAATTTTAATAAGCTAGAAATCAAAATCATGTCATTAAGACTAGGTGGAAAACTAACATTTAGAAAAACTGCCACCAGCGTTCCTTCTGTTCTAAATAAACTTTCATGGGCCCTCATGGGGGTCCTTCTTAACATGGTGTATAACTGCAAATTTGAATGTATGCTCAGGATGTATTTTCAAATGCCTATATAGTGCATTAGTTTCTTTTACATGGGAAATCTCATAGTAATGCTCATACATTTGTTGTGCTAATTTTCACTGCATCTTCCCTATATAAAATGCTGGGCACTTAGACAAATAGCAATGTAAACAACTGCCCAGGAATAGCAACCATACCTGCCCCTTATATGTATTTGTTTATCTCTAACTTCAATACAGGACCCAAAAAATACATGGCAACACTGATGACACATCCCACAAGGCATTATCCTACCAACTTTTCTGACACTGTCCTGTCTTTCCAAAATATTTTTGATATTGGGGCCTCTCCTATAAACAATATTAGGATGCATACCCAGTATGTCTGCAATGTCCTGGTCCACCATTATAATATTCCATTTTTTGTATAGAATATCAATAACTATGTTGGAACAAATGGCAAAAAATTTCATTTCCATTAGACCTGTTCGATGAACCCATATGATTTTCATCTCTGGGCACCCCTTCCAAACCAGGGGAATCATTATTATTCAAAAACCTTCCACCCTGATACTTCTGCTTAGGAGGGTCAATATTCTGCATCGATAACAGTGGGTTATATATTCCATTCCTACGCTTCATAATAACTTCATTTCATATCCTATTCACAAGTGATGAGGGGTACCCTCGGTTCAAAAAAATATTAGAGATGTGGGTACATTCTTCAAAAAAAATCATCATACTCTGATACTACTCATGCGGCCCTCATCATTTGACCTTTAATTACCCCACACTTGACATGTAAAAGATGGCTACTCGAATAGTGCAAATAACTGTTTGAGTAGGTTGGTTTTCTATAAATGGTTGACTTTAATCCCCCATCCCCCATAGTTTTAGAAAGCAATACATCCAAGTATGCAATCTTATCCAAACCTATAGTATGAGTATATCTTAAAAATTCAGTAGTCTGATTTATATATTCTATACTGGAAGATATCCTACTTTGGAAATCCATAACAATTACACAAGAAAAATACTACTAGGTTATGTGAATGTCAATTGGTTGGACATAAGCTTTAACTCCCCTACATCTAGCATGCACCTATTTGGTTTCACACAACTAATTAATAGCCCTGCACTTATAGACTGTATCCTACTATTGGACCCTAGCAAATACACCACCACAGGTGCAATGTCTGACTGTTTCAATGATCATGTCCCAATCTATACAACCAGACATCTCACACATTCACTTAAACAGCATGTTTATAAAACAACCACAACCTTTCCAAGTTCAACCCAGAAACGTTCATTACTAATCTATCATCTATAGACTGGAACTTCCTAAAAATTCTCCTGTTAGATGATGCTTTAAATGAATTCATTGCACCTTTCCTGAATATCCTAAATAGCCTTGCACCTCCTAGAAGAAAGAGACTAAAAGCAAATAATGCAATTTGCTATCCAGAAAGAGTAGAAAGCTAATGCAGGATAGAGAAAAAAGTGGAAAGAACGGTAATAATATAAAACATCACAATATTCTGAAAGCTTCAGAATGATTTGCAATCATACCGAAAGTAAAATCTATACTATAATAAAATTCATAATAATTGTAAAAAAAATACTGGACAGTCATAAATAGATCTTAAATCCTGGAGATAAATTCAACACTAACCCCTCTCTCAATTACTCACCACTTGAAACCACACCACAATTCAACTCTTTTTTCATGGATAGTATAGCATCTGTAATCAAGGATTCTGCAACATCAAATCCTCACCCAGCCTAGCAAGCATGTATCACCACATCCACTTTCACCTTCAAACCTGCACCCTCATGCTATATAAAACTACCTTTAAACAAACAGAAACCATAGCCTACTTCCGCTAATGACCTTCCATGTGAATACCTTAAAATAGCAGCCAATAGCATTGCCTACCCTGTCTCAATCCTTATAAATAGGTCAGTCCAGGAATCCCATATTCCCTCTCTCTGGTAAAAGTCACACATTATCCCTCAGCACAAAGGAGGAAATTCAACGGACACTTCTAACTTTAGACCTATAGCAATCATATCCCCCCTCTCCAAAATACTTGAAAATGCATTCAAAAACAATTGATAAACTCTTGAAAAAAAAGAAAAGAGTTGTGTCCAGTGCTAATCAGAATGAGAGAGTGATAGAAATACTATATAAATCAGTTGACATTAATGAGAAATATACAGGTAATACTACAGAAGAAAGGTACCCCAACATTATGAACATAAATCCAGATAAACAACAAAGGGTTGCTCTAATGCAGTATTACATTAAAAAATAAGGAGGGAGTTACAATGAAAATGGCTGTGGTTATTAAGAAAACAAAGAGAGATCATTCAAAGTCCAAATCTCTAAAGCAAGTAGCTATACAAAAGTAGGCCAAAAGAAATCTAAGACAGGGTGAAGGTGATAGTAATCTATGAACCTATGAACCTAAGTAGTTGGTGATAGACTGTTCGACCTTCAGATATATAATTTATCAGTATTGATGTGATAAGAACAACAGACCATTCAACACACTCATTGTTCCTGGGTATACAGACAGGCTCTGGATGAAAGCGCCTTACCTCTGCTGCTGTTTAATCATATTTAAGCAGTAATTGATTTGTCTTGGCACTTGTAGTGTGTGTTTGAGTAAAATGAGCCAGAATGCCGTTTTATGACTACTATTTTTTATTTGATCACAGTCCGATCTCTGAGGGATACACAGTCAATCATTTGGATAGAATTTGTGGTTAATGAAGAAGTAATTGTATGAAAGTTATTGAACTCTGATTTTGTTTGATCACTGTCAAACAGGGTCAGTGTATGCTAGAAAGAGACAAGTTGAATACATTCTATAAACATCTCATATATCTTAAATAAATTCTGTTTTTTTTTCAAAGTGATTCTGGTATGCAATCTGATGAGGAAAATGAATGCTGGACAACTTGTGCAACAGTGCATTTCTGTAAAATTCTAACTATGCAAAAGTTGATCCTACTATAATTCCGTTCTGTTCAAGCTTGCCATACCCACTCAGTTGCTTTCTGATGCAGCCCCTTGCTTTAAAGCCACAGGCCACCAGCCACCACTGACTGTCAAAGAACTGCACTAAACATAGCACTACCATCATACCTGTTCTATGTAGAGCAAACTAAAAGGTGTAACAGTGGTATGAGTGAGGATATGGCCAGCTTAGTATTAAATTGGCTAAAGAAGAGCAAGGTTTGAAGACTATGTGAACAAGGCTGTCCATAATGGCAGACTAACAAACAGAAGGGGAGGGAATGAAGCTATCTTTAAAGGCAGTGACTCAGGCATGTGAAATGATCCATTTAAGGGCAATATGAGATGCTAACAAGAATAAAAATGGATGGAATAAAAAAAGATATTTCAAAACCTGAATATTATATTTTTCTTCACTGAGTCCTCTTCTGACCATCAACCTCCATTCATGGTTTGATCAGACTTTATGGTCTAGCAGCCCCATTGTTATTAAGACAGTGATGGAGGCAGGAGGGTAAACTGGTCAGCCAAAAGAACATAATGTTTGCAGATGTCAAGATTTTGGTTCCTAATCTTTTTCCCAGTTGATTGATTAATGTATCAGTGATGTTGTAGTCAACAGTAGTATCCCAGTAGTATCCCAGTAGTGTGTGCACTCTTCCATATGTGCTAAATCTCTGGTGTGACAATTCACTCTGCTTGGCAGATTTACTGCATGTCTGATGGCCTTTTGCTGTAGGTTTCTCCATCCAATCTCCTCCAAGCATCAGTATTGTTGTAGTCTGAGTCATTGCCCTCATCCTAGGATGAGTGATCCAGTATCAGATACCAACTTTTTCCAGTTTGGTGCTGCGTTGCTTTCTCCACTTATTGGTTACTTAGTCATGTTGTTTCTGGTTGATCCAGTAACAGACCCTACAATGGGTGCGTCTTTGTTGGTGGCTTTTTGCCACCTTCTTTCTGCTAGCTATTTCAATAATCAGGTTAATGGTCAGTCCTGCTGTTATCAGGTCTAGACAGGTTTTTTATGGTTCTATGCCATGGGGGTCAAAGCTGAAGGTAGGGTGGAAAATATACGCTAAGCCAAAGGAAACACTACCCATTGTGTGATATTTTCATTGCGGTCTTTTATTGTTGAATTGTTGTATAGTTTATATATTTTAGTTGCAATAGTTTGTGGCCTGCTATAGTGGGAGTCGATATTTCATTGCATATCCCAAACCAGGTGATGATGTTTGGAAATTATTTGACAAAGGAGGATAGAAGATGATGGATGGAATGTGAAAATGAAGGACTGCTTTACAAAAATGCCACACACAGCCTGCTATAATACAACCAAATCCTGAAAGGAAATGCCAACCAAGGTTACTGAGACCATTATTCAGCCATTTAGCAATAGTATCATGACCCCCACGGTAGAGGCAAGAAGGGGTGTCCTGTAGAAAACGATAGACACAAATAAAGATCCAGCTAATTTCTTTAATGAGGCAGGAGAAAAAGAATAATTGTTGCCTTCAATTCATAATGTTAAGATGTACAATTAGAGTGGACATGAGGGAAAGTTAATATGGAAGTGAGGATGGTCATAAAATACTTAACTTTATAAATTGTCTGATAACATATCAGATCAGGATTAAGAATCACCATTAATGAAGATGTGGGTAGAAGAAAAGAGAGATAACATATTGTCATTTACTCTGACTTAAAGCAAGTCAATTAAAATAGAACCAACTTTTGAAGTTCAAGGAAACCATATTTCATAATGCTGGCGACAAACCTCTCAACCCTTTAGTACAAGAAATCTGGACAAAGTCGAAATGGGGGGCAAATGCTCAAGTATAGGGAAAATGTTTAAATACTGCTCTTATAAACTTAGAACGTTGATGGAATAACAAGTTTTGCGTTAGCATGCATTTTCTGAAGGATATGAAGTCTGAAATTCAAATGCCTGTCACTGTTTAGAGACATCAGCCCTCAGTGAGTTGCCAGAAAACCATAACTTTTATGAGGAGAGACTAAAAATGTGAGAGACAAAATATGGACATTCTTCAAAAATCTGGACAGTTGAGAGGCATGGCTGGTAAAAGGTTATTGTTGCATGTACGACATGATTAGGAAATGCATAATTTTCATAACAGATGGCCCGACACTACCACAGTGGACAAGCTAACAGATTTAAAGGAAACATGCCTACTGCTGGAGACAGCACTTCCACGGAGAGAATACTGTGTCTGTAGCATTTCCTACAGAAGGAGGCTTCTTGCCATCTCCCATAAATATAATCTGAGTCCCATCTGATGGGAGTGTAACCATGGTTAGGATAACCTGTTTACTGATAAGGAGATGATGATCCACAGCATAAAAGCCTAGGTTTGGACAATAAATAAATCTTAGTCTGACAGTTGTTTTCTGGGAGTGCATCTGAGTTTAGGGATTTATAAATATGACTAAAGATCAAAATGTTCTTACCATAAACAGAAGAACAGAGAAAATGATTGATAGCTAGAGATACTATTGGCAGAGAAAGTATTAAAGTAATCACCTATGAACCTATGAAATTGCCTAACTAGCCATTCTGGAAG